>NC_061520.1:7077500-7192500 GCF_022379125.1 Scophthalmus maximus
ATGTGCATTTTTTTCATTATTGTTTAACAGCATCGTTATTTTGGGGGGCAGTATTGACAAGACATCATAACTCGTAACAACCTGCAGCCTGCAAAAAAGTGAAACAGTCCACAGATGAGATGACTGGCGGAGGCTTTCTGTTTTGTTTCGCAGTTTGTTTTTCACAGGGACACTGGTGAGAGTCACACCCATCGCTCCTGTTGCACGAGTCTTCTTGTACTACAGATGATGTCATCCCTGACCGGGGAGGGGGAGGAGGGACCCGGGTGACTCCGGTGCCCGCAGCAGCGCCATCGAGTTACACAGAGGTAACCACGACGACACCGGAAGTACAGGCACCAGCCTTCAGAATAAGATGAGCGTGAACTAAAAGTGACACTTTTCTGAGATTTGAGTCAAAATCTACACTGGTGTGACTGATTTTGAAAATCACATAATTCACAGTTGATTCCAAAACTAAAACAGTACTGAGTCACCATATATATATATATATATATATATATATATATATATATATATATATATATATATAAAGCTCTGCTGTGTGTTGTTTATTTTACGTCCAAGATGTGTTTGTGTGTAGAGTTTGCTTTTGTCAAATTTATTTATTCCTTAATTTTTTTAATTAGTCCCACAACACTGTTCTACTGCTGTAAATGTGTATCGATCCACTGCTGGAAATAGTTCCGAACAAATACACAATTTATTCCCTTGTTGAGTTTGTTTTTTTCTGTCTAAAAACTATATTTCCCAGCTGTTTTAGTCAAGCATGCAGTGCCTTATTATTCGTTTTTATCATTTTAATTTTGAAGAGATTTGTTGACTTGCAGAAAATGAAGAAAGAAAGAATAACAGCGGCTGTATCCCCTTTTATTCTGAAGGTCCCTAACAGATGTAGTATCCTGTGAGTGTTGCCTTCACGGTCGCTGGTGTCGGTGGGAGGATCTCGCTCCTCCTGCCCCGGTTTCCAGCAGCCTCGCTGTGAAATTAGCGAATACTGCAGCAAGAAGTGAGTGAGGGAGTGTGTGTGTGTTGGTTGGTGTGTTTGTGTGTGTTGAGCACAATCAAGCAAGCCGGGGATTAATATTCATAAAAACCTCTCATCTGGCTGCTCACAGGTAATTATGAACACAGAGGCTGCAGTTTGTCCTATTTCAGACTCATCATAGTTCCATTATACTTGGCTGAGAGAATAAGGTGGTGGCTTGTCCTCGTACTAACAATCGCCTTTTCTCCCCCTTCCCTGTTTATGATTACAGTTTCATCTGTGCAGATTATAATGAAGTACATCCAGTGTGCTTGTGGTTGGCAGGTTGTGTTGTTCTGTGTAAAACTGTTTCAAATTGTGTGGCTATAGTTTCAAAGTCAAAGCAGCAGATCAGAGCCTGTTGGTGTTGAACAGTCTGTCCAACGACCTCAATAAGCAACTCCGCATGGCAAATCTCTTAATGAGCCATTTCTATTCCTGGGAATATATATAGAGACTTCATCTCCTCCTTAACAAGGATCTCTGTTTCTCCTGAAGGGTTGTTTGTACGGCAAACAGTGATTTTTTTAGTTTTATTTTATTTTTACAAACACAACAGAGACGTGGAGGATGAAATGTAGAGATATTTGAGGCAGAAGCTTTGCTTGAAATACAAGTGAAAGAAATATGGGAACTTATAGTTTCGATTCACGACTTTTGATGTGATTTCAAGAGGAAGGCCTCGTTTTCATTTTCTGTGAAAGTTAAGTTGTGAACGTCATGTGTTCATCCTGAATATGTTCAGATTTATTGCAAAATCTAAATATATTTTGCATTCATATGCTAGAAATATATTATTGTTGTCAGCAAAACTAACAAAGCGCTGAAAATGAATGACAGTTTTTATCAATTTTATTAAGGGAAAATATTATCTGGTCACGGCTTTTGCTATTTGCTCATTTTCTCTGTTTTACATGATTATGCGTTCATGAATTATAAGATTATTATGATTATAAGATTATAGGTGCCTTTGGACTGTTGGTCGGACAAAGCAAAACAATAAAGAGAGAAAGAAAGACCATGTTGAAATGGACTGTGGGAATTAGTCATTCCCTATTATTTTCTGACACTTTATAGACTGAAAAAATTCATCAGAACAATCTAGTGGAGAGATTTTCTGTCTTCAAAACTGGGGCAGGTTGATGACTTCAAAAAATTACTATGGGTTTGTCAAAAATGCATAGATTCAAACTTAACGATAGAAAGCCTATAAAAAGCAGCAAATCGAATTAGCGAGATCCACTGTATGTGCAGAATAATTGCTCGGTAAAAAAATGGCCTGAATCATTCTCAATATTCTGTTCTAAGTGGCAGCAATACTGACGATTAATTGATATGTTGATTTTGGAGGGCAAAAATACCCAAAACAGAGAAGAGCAGCAGATTTGATGAGCTGCTGGACCCACTGAATGTTTGGAATCCTTGCTTGGATAATGACCCAAACGATTATCAATATGATTATCAATACTTGGCAGCAGTTCTGATGACTGAATAATTGTTTAAGGGATTTTTGGGGGGGTGCAGGAATTCCACAAATCACCTGTTTCCAGCTTCACTAACTTCTCTTTTATTTAGTCAAGTGAACACCTTCGGGTTTTTCTCCTGCAGGTGAGCTCGTCCTTCTCGAGTTATTTTTCACACAAAAGTTGGCCGCGAGGTGTCGGTTCCCTCAGAGCCACGCTGCGCGGTCTCCGCGAGCTTCTTATCTGGGAGCAGTTGACCTTTCCGGAGTCTTTGTCACTATGGTGAGGTCGCCAGGAAGTCAACGGAGGTTTCCAAATGCTAAGCTAAGCTGACTGGCTGTATCTTCCTACATACCTGAGAACGGTATCAATCTTCTCTCCCGACTCTCGGCGTGAACGCAAACGAGTTTTATTTGACCTTTTCTTTAACATCATAACTCCCATTTTATATGGAAATCTCTATATAAGATAAAAAACTGTTTTTTTTTTTTCTTTTCTGTCCTTTGCGTGGATAAATAGGTCGCTGTCCTCCAGAGGCCTTAAGATGATACCTGGTTTTGTTTCTTGGGCCGGCTCACTGGTGGGACGCTTGGTCCTCTCCATGGGTGTAGCAGTGGAAGCCATGACTCAGTGAGTCCGAGGAGCTGGTGTGTTTGTAACGTACGCCCAAAAGAATGTGACAAGCTGACCTGATCTGCTGCGTGTGTTCCCCCGCCGTTGTGTAAGACAGAGAGAGAGAGAGGGAGAGAGAGAGAGAGCTCAGCACTAAGATTTCAATTTCATGAGTCCCGAGTCCGTACATTGCATTCATTAACGCTGGATGGGAAACGGCCTGGAGCTCCCTTACGAGATCAGATCCCGGGGGTTTAGCCACCAACCGTCTGACTTTGCATGGGATCTGATGTCCGTCGCCTCCCGTCCGTCAGATTCAGTCAGACGAGATGTTTCTACATCCGGATTAAGGCGGTGTGTGTGTGTGTGTGTGTGTGTGTGTGTGTGTGTGTGTGTGTGTGTGTGTGTGTGTGTGTGTGTGTGTGTGTGTGTGTGTGTGTGTGTGTGTGTGTGTGTGTGTGTGTGTGTGTGTGTGTGTGTGTGTGTGTGTGTGTGTGTGTGGGGCAGCAGCCAGGGTCGCTGGCCGTCTGCTCTGCGTCTCAGACGCAGCCTCTGCCAGTTTGTGAACTTTGGCCCATTTCTCAGACTGACTCGCAGAGGTTCCCATGAGCTGAGGTCGACGTCTTGGATTCACTTGGTTTGCCTGACTCTAAAATGCAAAACAAAAAGAAAAGATTCAAGTTAGAAGAGGATAGAAAACAGAGAAAAGCGGCACCATTTGATGAGCGGGACACACTGAGTGTGTGGACATCTCGCTTGGAAAATGACCAAGATGCGTATCAGTGTTTATTAGCATTAGTTTTGTTTTTAGTTCATGTGATTTTTCGGGTTCAAAAAACCTCCAAAGTTCATCTGGTTCCACCTTCACAAATGTGGAAAAAAAAATGCTTTCTATTCAAGTCTGCTGTGACAGTGAACTGAATGTCCCCGGCGGCGAGAGAAGACAAGCGTTGTCATCACCTTGTGCTCAGGGGGGATAATAGCGACGGTCTTGTTTATGTATGCGCATGTGATTTCTGCTCCCCTCTGTGTGTTTACACTGAGGATGGTGTCGGCGGCAGTCTAAGAAACTTTGGCTCATTTCTCCGACAGACGTGCAGAAAGAACAACAACAACAACAACGACATCAACGGAGCCCGTTACTTTGGCTGTCTTGAGTTACAGATTTGGAGGAAAAACACCAATTTCTCATCAGAAACTCGTTCTGGCGGAGGTGCCAAAGAGGCCGGAGGGCCTCCGCGGAATATTAAAGCCATTTTTATTCTCTTTTTAAAAATAGCAGTTGTTTCCGCGGAGCGATTCCAGGCTGTAGGCTTGTAATTTCTGGGCGAATGTTGGACTAAAAGGTGAGAATTCAGCCTTGCTTTTATTGCTTTGCTCGCTGTGCAGACTCATCTGCCACCAGAGTTCGACTGGAACGGTCCCTCGACGACTCCTGCGTGTAGTTGTAGATCATAGAAGAGCCCGGCGCAGTATATCAAGGGAAGAGGTGCAGCCCCGGGAAGCCTGTTGGACGAGCAAAACAATCCTACTTGAACTCATTTCCTGTAAATGTGTCCGCCTGTTCCGCAGCACGACCGACCAGGAAGAAGGCCGACGTCATTAACGTTTGCAAGTCGTTCGCCGTCCATGTGGTTAGAAACTGTGAGGATGGAGAACGCGCCCTCCACCTCACCGCTCGTGGTCACGCTCCCGCTCGGCGCTAACTCCGCTCAGCTGGCTGCTTAGCCCCCGTTGGCCCCCTAAGCCTCGGGAAAAAAACCTCCTTAGAGAAAGAGAGAGGCCTGTGCGTTTCATTGACCCAGGGCATTGCTCAAATAGTTTGCCGGGAGCGGTGGCGCTCGGCTTCCACTGTGCAGTTCGACGGCTCGCCCACGTCGCGGCGTTGGATGGAGTATTTTTGTTGGTTTTCCAGTGTCCGAGAGCGCTTCGCTCCGCGCGCTGTCATGTGCGCTGCCGAGGCCTTCCGCGCTGTCCCCCTTTGGGACCAAAAGTCAAGTGCCCACTGGTCCTCTGCATGAATTGATTTTCAGTCATTGTTTGGTCATCAAATTGCCCAAGATTAGTGTGACAGTTGCCGCTGCAGTTCGCCCCGGATCAAAGGTTTGGCATCTTGAACTTACTTGCTTAGTCGAACCAACAGACGAAAACCCCTCAAAGAGGGTTGAATTTTGTGATGAGATGAAACAGAGGAAAGACAACAACTTCTTATAGTTCACAGTATGTAGATGACATGCAAAGTGTAGCCGGGTTCAAGCGGTTTTAGTTTCCCTTTCTGCTGGAGCACTCGACGGCCCCTGTGCAAATATTTTTGTGCCTCCTAAAGAAAAACAGGAATCTTTTTCCCAAATGTCGTGACTCAAAAAGAGGTCGAAAACCGCTGCGAGGAAGATTTTGAGGAGGGAAAAAAACAGAAACACCTAGATCACCACTGGAAATAATATTTAACTTCTGCCACTGCGTCCGGACGCATATTTGTTCTTTGACTTGTGTGAATAGTCAGCGCAGTAAATGAAGAATGAGCAGTGAACACAACGTTGACGGGGAAACCAGTCTCGTCGGGTCACGTGCGTTTCGTCGGCTTTGCTTCCAGTGTTCCTCTTTTGACGCGTCCCCCCTCCCCGCCTCACACTTACAGCGCGTCCTCCCTCGACCCTCGGCTTATGAAGATGTTCCAACAAATGTCTCTGTGGAGTCGCGGCGTTCCGGCGATTGGAGGAGATGTCGGCGGCCCTGAACTGAGCGGCGCGTGAGCGCCCGCCGACAGAGCGGTGTCGAAGCCCATTTCCCGCTTTTCGTCGCGGGTTTCCGCGAATCCGCTGCGTCCCTCAGTGGCACCTTTCAGCTTTCGTTCGGCGGCGAGCCGGGGGTCAAAGGTCAGCCGGCCGATGCTGGTTGGCTGTGGATGCGTGTTTCGGCTGAGTCAGAGTGAGGTCAGGCTCTGATATGAATGCGGGGGAAGGGTGACTGGTGACGATCGTGACGGACGGGTTCGATCGGGGCCGTGACAAAGTGGTTTGATGCTGGCAACCACCTCAACTTCCCGCTCAGTTGTTGCTGTCGCCTGTGTCATTTAGTGCCTGACTTGAGCATTAGTCATGGACAGCTGGAGACGTATTCGGCTTCACAGTTCCCTCAGCGGCTCGCAGTGTCACTGCCACCGACGACCAACTACGACTGTGTCGTGCAAAGGAGAAGGGGCCGTGTGCGTGCGTGCGTGCGTGCGTGCGTGCGTGCGTGCGTGCGTGCGTACGTGCTCGCATGTGTGTTGCGTCGCCTCCGGCAGATCGGGCCGTGTCCCGGCCCTGCCGAGGCCTGTCCAAACAGAGCGGCAGCCAAAAAGAGCTCCTCCCGAGGCTTCGCAGAGCAGGAAGTGGATTGTTTTGTTTCACAGGGTGAGCCTTCGGAGGCCGCGGTGCTGCTGTCTCCCACTCCCACTTGTTTGGCTCGGAGCCTGCACCGTCCAGTTCAGGCTCATCTCCGGTCCACTCCGGTCGATATTCACTTCAGTGTCAAACCCATTTGACGCAGCAGCCCTGCAACAAACTGTAACAAACTGTAGGTTATACTGAGAGGTGTTTTTTCAACTAAACACTTCTCTCGGCGAATACAGCCTCCAAAATGACATCTCTGTCAAACAGGACAAACCTTATGAAGGGAGCATATATGAGTTTCATCTACATGTACCTAATAATCGATTAGTTGTTTGGTCCATTTGAAGTCATTTAATGGTGAAAAATGCCGATCGTGTTTCCCAAAACCCCAACAGGATGTTTTGTTTTGTCCACACACCAAAGATATTCAGTTTACTGTCATGGAGGAGCAAAGAAACCAGAAAATATTCACATTTAAGAAGCTGAAATCATCGAATATTTCCTTTATTTTTTCATAAAAACTACTTGAACCTATTAATTGATTTGTCTAAATAGTTGGCGATTAATTTAGTGATCGATTACTAATCGATGAATCCATTAGCTGTCGCAGTGTGTCACAGCAATCCTTTATGTGGTCTAATATATTCTGAGTAGATATCAGACGGTTAAGAATTTACACATAGATCATAGGATGTACTTTTCTACTAGTATGTAGAAATAAAAAGTGGGATAGGAGTGAGCACTCAACCAGGACTTTGCTGCAGTGTCCTAAATTCAAATTCAGGTCTCTGGCACCTCTTACCAACACGTCTGCAGCTGTAACACACAACACGGCACCTCAAAGGAGTCGGGCTGTAGTGCAAAAGGAAGAGAATATAATTAAACCTTTTCTTCAAGGAGGGAAGAATAACCCAGATGTTAATGAAACTGTCAAACAAGCAAACACACCCTCAATTTCCAGTATGGACTACTGGTGGTGCCAAGTCTCACTACCCATGGAAATACAGCCGGGTAATAATTTCCTCTCTTGCCTGCGTCTTTGTCTTTCGAACTCTTTCCTGGCTTCTTTATTTGCTCACTTTGCAACTCAACCCATTTATATATATATATATATATATATATATATATATATATATATATATATATATATATATATATATTAAAATTAATTTGTTAAAAATAGTTCAGTTTTAATAAAAGTGTGCACTTTTTTTTTTTTTTTTTTACAAAGTGTGTATACATGTACACGATTATGAGCTTGGAGACATATTTCTGCGTTATTGTTGAGGTGCAGTAGGTTGAGTTTTTATCCGGACGCATTGTTTGCCACGGCGTAAAATGTAGACGCCTTTCGACTGAACGTACCCTGAATATTTTGGGAGTTTTGGACCGTCGAACGGATAAATATTGACATATTAAAAACTTTGGGCGCCACGAAACAGAGTAGCACTCGCCTTCCAGTCTTCGAGCGAAGCTAATTGGATGCAGTAGCTTCAGACGAAAATGAGCAGAGTTATATAATATAATATAAGTATATTTCATAAAACTATTTCAAAAAACATTTTATATGTAAACTCGGCTTTTTAATACAGTAAAAATAGCATAATCAGGTTAATCACTTGTTTAGATGTTGACAGGTATTAATGTCAGACGAACAAAATTCATTTTGCACATATTCCCCCAGCCCTGAATAGAATAAATATACATTTTTATAAGGCTATCTACACTAGATGAAGTTGGGGACACTAAACCACTTTTCTGTTCTGGTACCAAATCACTAATATTAATAACTCATCCGTGAGGATCTTTGTGGTTCGACGCATCCAGGTTTTTAAAAGAAATGGACAATGGGGAAGACAGATCTGATTTGAACTCAGTGTTTTTCTGTAAGGTGATTTCTCCCGTGACAAGTGGGTGCCCCTCGTGGAGACGATTGCCGCGAAGGCTTTTCTGTCAGAAAGTTGGATGAGTCGAGGAGCCAAGTGAGCGCACGCTCCCAGAGGGCAGCCGGCGCATCCGTCAGCAGCTCTGCTATCTCATCCTCACTCCGCCTGCTCGTTTCGGAAGGTTTGAGCTCCCGTTCCTTTAATGCAGATTCATTTTTGGGATTATCACGCTACCAGAGTAAGAACTGAGGAATCGTATATATATGCAGAGAGCAACGGCAGAGTGGCACAGTGGCACCAACCACTTCACTTCTGATTTTTCTCAGCAGTCTTTTCTCACCACGGGTTGCAACGAAACAGGGCGGAGTAGGAGCCCGATAGCACATTCCTTCATGTCCGAGCTCGTCTCAGCACCCCTCCTCTCCTCTCTCCTCTCCCTCACTCCACTATCTTCCTCCCCTTGCAGCTCTGTAGTCTAGACTTGGCACCAGGGACTCAAGGTCCGTGACGACGCGCCGATCAGAGCACACACACACACCCGTCGGTGTGACGCGAGGCGCCAGGGCGGGGCCCTTCTCCGGGGGCCACGCGGCGCGAGCGGAGAAGCGTTGTGGTACGCCACCGCGTTCCTGCATCTTTGTCCCGTGTCCCTGCAAGCTCTGCAAATGATTTCAATGTCTGCCTGGTGGAATACACGCGGATGACAACGTGCGACTATGTCGTCTGGCCTGTTTGTTCAGCGTGTCAAAGATGAAATCTTTCTTTTTTTCCCCTCCCCGTTCGAATGTGTATCTGTGATAAATCCTCGTCAAGACCTTCTCCTCGTCTCCCCGACAGAGATGGCCGCCATTCGGAAGAAGCTGGTGATTGTCGGGGACGGAGCTTGCGGAAAGACGTGCCTCCTCATCGTTTTCAGCAAAGACCAGTTTCCCGAGGTCTACGTCCCGACCGTGTTTGAGAACTACATCGCCGACATCGAGGTCGACGGAAAGCAGGTTTGTGCATCCGACACCAAAGTGAACGGTTCGCGAGTTCATCGAGGGGCAATAGAAAGTCCTCCCGTTCGTTTGACCAGCCAACATGGGGGACTAGAATAGAGAATCGATCTTTATGGTCATCGTGCCAGGACAACGAAACACAGTTTTAGCAGCTCACAAGGTCGACAATATGAATAGCAAAATATGAAATATCAGGATGAATACAAACTGAGGGGGTCCTATATACAAAAGTAATTGGAGGGGGAGTTATTGCACTTCCAGTTCTAAGGGTGGAGGTTTATTGCACTAGAGTCTTGGGATGGCGTATGGACTATACAATATAAAAATGAATCAATCGTGTAAAAAGGGCCATTGTACAACAGTGTTTTAATAACTACTTGTCTCCCTCCACGTTGGTTCTTTCAGAAGACACATTTCCATGTTTATTGTCCATGTGGACAACATAATCATTTATTCATTAATTCATTTTCATAAAAGACTCAGACTAAGGCTGCGTGTCACGGGGGGGGGGGGGATGCAAAGCACCGTTTATCTCCAACGTACCATCAGATTTAATTCAAATGGCCAGTTAACGTGACCGGTGGAAGTAGTGACACCAGTGATCACAAGTGGCGGACGCGTCGTGGACGCATTTCCACTTTTTCTTGACGCTTGAATGCATGATTTCAATATGTTACGTATCATTTTCACACTCTGAATTCAGCACAGGTGTGTGGTTATTGATATAATAGATAGCGAGAGTGATTCCTGACTCGGCTTGAGTTTTGAGGAGCTTCTCCCGAGGGGGGCGGGGGCGTGTGGCGCCTTCGGTGACGGGCCCGGCGAGTTTCCAGCGAGGGGGCTTTCGAGTCTGAACCGCAGACGGCTTGTTATGTCGAAGGGGTTTTTTGTTCCTCCTGAGCTTGACCACCGCTGCAGGATTACCACTTGGCAAAACAGGAAATGACTCTACTTCCCGGCTTCCTGCTCAGACAGAGGACAGGGATGTCTCCCGGCAGTCGGCCTCCTTCCCCGCCGAGCCCCCCTCTACCTCCTTCTACCCGCCGCCCCACAAATGCTTCTCATTTCCTGTCCTGGTCGCACTCGGATGGGGCGGGGGGGGTTAACTGTTGTGCTCTGGACAGGAAATATAAACTTAGGTTCTCAGGATGGACTTTGGTCCGGAAGGGGAGGATTTTGGTTAAGATCAGTCCCCCCCCCCCCCCCCCCCCCCCCCCCCCCCAGAGGATTGGCTGTGCCACAAGGATTAGACCGTTATACAACCCACTCGATTACCTCTGTGATCCCAGGCCGGGGATTTAAGTTTTTACCACCTTGAGGGTAAAAAAAACAACAACATTGTCATTCTCTCAAAACAGCAGTCCCCCCCCCCCCCCCCCCCCCGCCCTCTTTCTCTTCCTCCCCTAATTCTGCCGCTTCACAACGAGTCGAGTGGGAACACGACGGCCGCCGGCTGCTCATCCAGTCTCAGCAGCGTGCGGCCGCCTCCCAGCCTCTGCCTCCGCACACGTTCTATTCTGGGACTGTTGACTGACGCGCGTGCTCCTCTGTGGGCAAACCCGGACCTATTGTCATGCAGTCGTTCCAGTGATTCCAAACTTTTTCTCTTTCTCTCTGCCCTGCTGAACACACGTGAGTCAGCCTCGGCAGGCGGGGTGGGGGGGGGGGGGGGGGTAAAGATTGGCCGCTGGTGCCTGCACAGGGACAGACGGTATCCGGTTTGATGCTCGCTGATCTCCCACTTTCCCTAATTGAATTAATCAGTGGTGTGAAGGGATGAGGCCAGTCCCCGAGTTCATTTCCACCGCGCTGACAACATAACCGACTTACGGAGCCCTGATAAGGTCAGCGCTGCAGTGGTCGGCCCCGAGAAGCTCCCTCGCGCGCCGACTTCTTCTCGCGCGCGAGGGAGGCGACACAAATCGTGAGTTATGATCCAAATTCAAGGCATGTGAGGCAAAGAGTGCCGAGGTGAGGTGTTCAAAAATATTTCATTTAGGCCTTTGGGACATTTGCCAGCCTCGAGGCTCGTACAGTACGTCAGCTTCAAAAATAGTCCCCGAGTCTCGGCGGACAAGAGGAATGCTTGATCACCGAGGATGTTTTGACTGGTGAGACGATTGTTCGTCCGAAAAAGACGAGCAACGAAACATCACCTCTGGGTAGACGTAAAATTATTTTTAGCCCTTAAGACAGGATCCTATGATGCAAGGGTCCACTAAGATGACACAGATGAAGGAACCTCGGAGATAATAAGGAGTAAAAGGAGAATTCCAAAACGAAGAATTACGTTGCTTGTGTATTAATATACATGTATATTATATACTTTTTGTGTTCCTAGGTGGAGTTGGCCCTGTGGGATACCGCAGGCCAAGAGGACTACGACAGGTTGAGGCCTCTCTCCTACCCCGACACGGACGTCATCCTCATGTGCTTCTCCATCGACAGCCCCGACAGTTTAGGTAAGGAAGTGACCTACAGTAAAAAATGTTTTCCTTTGTGGAACCTTTATTTAAACCTCTCAATTGGATAAACCTAAGATGGGACCAGCACAGAAAGCTGTACACGTTTTACAGAATGACAAACTGAAAGGCTTTTGTTATATGAAACTCATAAGTTGATGGCAGGCCATCTCAGCTAGGCACGCTGTTTGTAAAAAAGAAAGCTTTAATGGACTCGATGGGAGGGAGGATTAGTGCAGCTAAAAACATCGTTGCCTCGAGCAGGCTGCAGAGCAATCCATCATGAGAAGAGTCCTGCACGGCGACTCTGAACTGCCTGTCCCAAGTATCTCTCTCTTGAGCATTTCAGTTTACTTCTCGTGTCTCTCCCGGGACAGAAAACATCCCGGAGAAGTGGACGCCCGAGGTGAAGCACTTCTGTCCCAATGTTCCCATCATCCTGGTGGGGAACAAGAAGGACCTGAGGAACGACGAGCACACACGGAGAGAGCTGGCTAAGATGAAGCAGGTACAAAAAGCCTGTACAGTATATACTTATAAGTATAGGCGCCTCTTCACAGACCTGAGAAAATGTGCTGCGTTGAAACATTTCTACGAGGTTCAATTTTGGAGCTTCCATCTGAATTATTAATGCTGAATTCACGACATTTGAATATGACTCAGGTTGTCCTTCAGTGCTATTTGTTCAAGGGCCACGGCAGACCTGCACATTCAAGCTGCTGCTCGTGTCGAAAGTTGCGTAACCGCTGGTCCAACGGTGGCAAGGTTACGCACATGCATCCATCAACCATAACTGACCACACGATCAAATGTTACACTGACTCTGTTAATACAGACGAGTATGTAATTGAAAGGAAAATTCTGAGAAACATGACGACAGCCCACTCGTCTAAAAAGAACGAGCGAATAATAGATCCATAATTTCAAAACTGCCCCCATTCACGTTACAATGTCAGAGATGTGAGCTTGCGTGCAGTGGATTCAGAAAGTTTTCAGACAGCTTCTCTTTATTAATTTTCTACGCATAATGTTGCCGCTTTAAGCTAAAACGTTAAGGCGCATCTATTCCCCTCATCAATCTCCACTACGACGCGCTCGATAATGACGGAGCGAAAAGCCCAACTATAGAAACTTTGGAATAATGAATTTAAAATGAAAAAAACAGAACTACCAGGATACACGTTCAAAACTGTTCATCGGCTCATTTGTGCAAATGTACGTCAAAGGTTTTTTTTCAGTTGTCGACATCGTCATTACTTTGGAAGGAAAAGTGACAAAAGAGGATAATGTTGGGAAAGAGTAACTGGAGGAGGGATCTCAAATACTGTAGATGTATTTGAAGAGTAAACAAAAATAACAGTAGTGAAATGGCAATATAGAAAAGCAGAATGTTAAAAAAACCAATGTGGATCAGCAAGGATGTAAAGCGAGAGAAAGAGAGAAGACTCATCGTTTTCCATAGGACATCATCCCTTTTTTTTTTTTTTTAAAGAGAGGTTTCAGTCTTACTACGATGGCGTTGCAGCTTGTTCGTTGACCGTGTCACGCCACCGCGGCCCGTCTGTCTGTCTCCAGCTCTTTCAGACGCCACCGTCAGCTTTTCCTTTCTGCAGAAACCAGGAACTGTTTGACAAAGAGTTGCACTTCGTCATCAGTTCAAGTGTTTTTAGTTTTTACAGGGTCACACACACACACACACACACACACACACACACACACACACAGTGTTGGCTCAACATGTTAAAGCTGTGATGTTGCTGGGGAGGTTCTTTAAGTCGTCTGCTTGAGTCCCTGAGACTTTTCACAAGTTTGATGATGTTATTATTATATATATATATGGTTTAAATAGGCTAAAAGTAACGGGTACATCAAATTCATCTTATTTAGTGAATATTAAATTATTGTGGTTGGAGAGGGACTGAACATTATGTTTAAGTCTCTAACTTTCAGTTATTTTCATTATCGAGTCATTAAATAATTGTTTTGTGTGTAAAATGTTTGAGTAATATGCCGTTCAGTTTGTCGGATGTCTTCTATTGATGTCCTCCTCCATTCTTCAAACAAATTAAGACTTCAACCTTTCAGTTAGGTCAAAAGAATAATAATTACATAATCCCTCCCACACTTCTTTAAATACCTACTGCTCTCACTGCTAATAATTCTCATACAGTCCCTAACCGTCTGCGATTTCTGCCCTCGCAGGAGCCGGTGAAGATAGAGGAAGGCCGGGACATGGCGAGCAGGATCAGCGCGTTCGGCTACCTAGAGTGCTCCGCCAAGACCAAGGACGGCGTGCGGGAGGTGTTCGAGATGGCCACCAGGGCGGCGCTGCAGGTCCGCAAGCGCAAGAAGCGAGGCGGCTGCGCGCTGCTGTGAGCTGTTCACGCCCGCGCGCCCTGAGACCAACCGACCAATAAGAGAAGAACGAAAAACACACGGAGAAAAAAAAAAGAACTGACCTTTTACCAAATGGCATCTTTGTACTGTATCACGCATTTAACGCTAAGACGCAGGCAGATGACGCAAACACAAACACACCCCAATACAGGAAAATGGACATTGTCTATATTACAACTGTTGTTAGAAATTGATGTTTAAAGTTCCATGTTGATTTGCTTTTTTTCCCCCCGGAATCTCTCATTACACATTACAATGTTTTTCCTACTTGTTCCCCCCCCCCCCCCTGCATTTGTATGTTAACCAGACGGTGATATAGATGCACATATTTGTATGCAATATTATTCTTCACAAGCTCAACAGCCTGTCTTTGTGAGTACGGTCTTGTCCAAACAGTCCATCATGATAAGAGAATGAAAGCTAACAATCTTTCTGACCATAAGAGCTAGTGCCTTTTTTTTTTTTTTTTTTTGCTCAAGTTTGTTTCACCACCGTCGACGTCTCGTGTTTTGTCAGCTCGCTAGCGTTCCGGCCGAGGGCCTCTCCATTGTGCCGTAGCTCATTTTCACACAGTGGTGTCATTGTGCAAACAAATGATCGCTTGTGTCATTTTTGTCAGAATTCCCCTCGACAATTTTTTGCCCCTCCAATCCCCGCTCACGTCGAGGATAGAGAAGGTGTCTGTCTGTGCTGTATGAGAATCACGTCTGATTTTTCACGTGCAACTTTTTTTGTGCAGCGTGGACGTAGATGGAGGGATGAGACTATGACTCAACTATGCACAATAGCTGTCGGGACCAACAGGGGAGACGACACGGGCTGAAACAGGGGATCACACGGAGGCCGAGGGAGTTCCAAGTGAAACCGCTCTCGGTGTGTGTGTGTGTGTGTGTGTGTGTGTGTGTGTGTGTGTGTGTGTGTGTGTGTGTGTGTGTGTGTGTGTGTGTGTGTGTGTGTGTGTGTGTGTGTGTGTGTGTGTGTGTGTGTGTGTGTGTGTGTGTGTGTGTGTGTGTGTGTGTGTGTGTGTGTTCGGTCATGGAAATGTCTTGTTGGAGCCGTCGGCCTGTTGCGTGCGGATGTTTCCAGTCGGGTGACATTCTTCACATGCTTTTGGAGGAGCTTAAGTTTGGTTTGAGGAGTGTGTTTCTCCCCCCCGGTGCCTTCTCTGTCCCGGTGTGCCTTTAGGTTTGTCCTCTCCCAGACCAGACAGAACCGATGCGCAGACTGACAAGGTCGAGAAAGAGTGACCTCTCTGACACCCGTGTGGTTAGTCTTGGACAACAGCAGAAGGGGTCATTAGTTTGAAGAAACATATGCTCTCACATCATAAAGTGTACGATTGTATCTATAGACGAGTCTCGTCTTGATCATCTTGACGGATAAGCGTGATTCCCCACACGGTGTTCGTGATGACAATGAATCTTTACAAAACCAGTGACCTTGCATTTTTCCCCGACATCACCGGGGAAACAAACATCTGTCCGCGGCCTCCAGAGATGCTCTTTGTTGTTCCAGAGCGGGTCATCGCTGCCAAGAAGTTTGTTTTCAGAATTCACCCGTGTGTCACTCGGCGATTTCAAGTTTTCTTCGCTCGCATGCAATAGTTGATTGAAAGGCCCATTGACTGTCCTCAGGCACTGACTCTTCGCTGCATTCCTTTTGTCTCCACCTCTGTTGCTCCGTTTTGTCTTCCGTTCACGTCCCTCGGTTTGCATGTTGCCGTCAGTAAAAAAAAAAAAAAAAACGGGGAGGGGAGGGTGGAGAAATGTGTCTGTGGGCAAAACCATATCTTTGATGTTGCATGAGACGTCCTTAAGATGCCGGGGTGGGCACCAAACCTACTGGCTGGCAAAGTCTGTATCTATTTATGATGTAATACAACTTTATACCCTCTACTGGCCGAGCACATGTGCGTCAACTGAGCGACCCTGTGGAGGAGCTACACCCCACGGCTCAGCTGAGGTGTAACGCAAATTCAAACTGTTTTTTATTTGGAGGAAGAAGAGTATAGGGGGGCATTGATTACACAAGCACCATATCAATGTCGTTACCTCAGATCTTTATAAGGCGGATGCTGTGTTTCAACTCTTATTGCACCATTGTGAACAACAAACAGCACACGCCATAAGGCAAGAATAAACAATCAAGACGCTTACGGCTAAAGATTTTTACCAATGAAGCCGCGAGTTATGCGTTGCCCCAGTTGCGGCGTGACGTTCATGGGTCTCAACAAGCTCGATGCAAAGGAATTCTTTGGTAATATGAGGTCGGCGGAGACGGTCAAATAACTCCTCGCAGCCGGGAGCACAGGACGAGGATGAAAGCGTTGGAGAGGGAGCAGAGGGTCTTGGTGTTGAACATATCACAGAGAGCATGTACTATACTGCTGTTAATATGTATGCGGATTATGTCGCGCCACTATATAAAAAATTGTTCTTCCAATGTCGTTGCATGCATTAGAGAAACATGGGTCTTTTACTGTGTGAGCACACACATACACTGACACACTAACACGAGCAGCACCGTCTTTGGGAACAGCTTCTGCTCAGTGTTGTGTAACTTTTCTTTCTCTCTCTCTGGACGTATTTGAAATGATAAAAGGATCCGGGTATTTAGGTCATTGTCATAATGCTTGGCAAACGGAAAAGTGTTGTGGTGAATGTTTTGATCTGAAGTGAACATTGTTAATAAACTATTTTTGAGACAAGACCGACTCGCCAAATAAAAGAGGCTCGCGTGTTTGGTGGCAACGAATCCTGAGAGATTTAATGGTCTGAGTTTTTGTAACCCCCCCGAAAATGAGCAAAAGACACTGAAGAGACAAAATCGAGAGTGAAAAGTCAAACGCCAAAGATTTGCTGGTTCACTTTGGCATGATCAAAAACAGAACGGTTTATTTCACCAAAATATGCAAATGTACTGTAAGAAAAGTTTCATAAAAAGTATAGATTCCTAAATTATAGATGTTTCCTTTGTGTTTAAAGCAGAAAGAGGAAATATGTAATACTTTTTGTACTTAAGCAGTCTCGGATTTCACTGCAGATAGTTTTGTTATCTGAAGGAGATTTTTTAATGCTCATTTTTCCAGTCTGGGTCCACATGCTGCTGCAGGGCGCTCTCCTCTGCTCCAGGACCTGAGGCGAATGCAGAAAGAAACAAAAGTTTAATTTCTCACCAGCCGATTCTTTATTAAATTTATTAGCCTGAATATATGTTTCTGTTCACATCCCATTATGACATATTACTATTTGAGCTGCGTCCACTTGTGACCCATGCTCACGGAGATTAAAGAGGCACTAACTTTCATCGTCCACGCTGATCTTCAGGGTTGCCAGTCGCAACACGACATCATCTTCGCCTTCCGCGTCATCGATGTCAAATCCCGCGTAGCCCTTCTCCTTCACACAGTAGCTGATGAACCTGCAGACGACAAACCACAAATGAAGTGAAAGATAAAGTCTGTAAAGTGTGCATAAAAAGGAAGTTATAAACTCTAAAGCTCAATGAAAACTAAAATAGAAAATCATCTCCTGATGAGAATAGTGTGAATATTGAACCGCTCCGGAGCAGCGACTTAAAAGATCTCGAAGGGTAAATTGTTTTTGACTGTTTCTCTTTTCCAGGGTCAAGGAATACCGTTTCGAAAATCACAACACCTTTTTGATGTAGGGCTCTAAAATCTGTAAGTCTGTAACTTCCTGTCTTCTAATGCTGTTAAAACATCATCCGTGGACAGCGGTGACTTACTTCTCCCAGGTGGAGTCCTTGTTGAGGATCACAGGGTTTCCCACGATGATCAACAGAGACCTGGCCCTCGTCACGGCCACGTTGAACCTCTGCAGATTAGATACGTGCATTTAGAGAGAGAAGAAACAAGAAATGCATCACTACTTTGATGATTAACACATAAAAAATCCGTCTTCAGCGTCTTTTTTTTTTAAACGGTACGGTGGGAATGTGACGGACCTTCTCATTTGACAGGAATCCAATGTTGAAATCTTTGTCCATCTTCACATAGTTGATGCTGCTGCGGACGGTAGAAATCATGATGATCTTCCTCTCTTGTCCCTGAAACTCCTCCACACACCCCACCTGACATGGCAAAGAAAGCTTGTTTTTCTCAGTTTTGTAAAATGGGTTTTTAAATAAATACACGAATCAACACAATCTGTAATAATTCTTTTAATTCCAATTAAATGATGCAGTGTCCTTGTATTTAAAGCAGCATTTCCTACCTTGAGCTCTTTGATGTCACTCCATCGACTCAGTGCCGAGAGGGACCTCAGGGCTTTTTGGATTTTCTCAACCTATTTAACCAAGTTAGAAATGAAGTCAAGTTGAGCTAAAACTCAAAACAAACCCTCTACGATACACACAAACGCCACACGACGCCTCACTTGTTTCCGGTAGGGGGCGATTATGCCGATGTCCTTTGCAGCGAGCGTGGGGAGACCCTTCTTTCCTTGCGTTTCCACCAGCTTGGTGAGGTAGCCGACCAGAACTTCAATCTCAGACACGTTGAAGAAGGACGGACTGTTGGCCTCCCTCTCGTCTTTCCCCATCACCCCGTGGAAGATCACAGGGAAGCCCTGTAGAGACGTCAGAGTGAGCAGTCGTCCTGAAACAAGTACTTTTCCACTTTATCCCCATGAGTTGTTTAATTAATTTATATATATATATATATATATATATACATATGTGGTTTCTGTCTTCTATTAATTTAGAGGAGTGTCGATGCCTTATGACACTAAAAAATAAAAAGGGACAAAAGTGTGATTTAGTATTTGCACTTTCATAAAGTCTGGGGGACATTCGAGAGACATATTGACAAAAAAAACTGGTCACAACTTGTGCAGAAATATCCTGACTTTCAGAATTTCCATGTCCTGCAATGCAACTAAACAGCCTCTTGAAGTAAACAGATTTTTGAAAATCCAAATAAACTAGTTGGTAATAAAAACTTATATTTATATTTACTCAGAATTATTTGTAGTGTATCAGGATGATAAAGGTTTTGAAATCTTTCATGACTTGATGAGGAATTTAAAAAAGCTAAATGTCTCAGGGCCATACCTTTTTCGGGAGGTGTTCCCAGTTGCAGTAGGTCTCGCGGTCCCCCTGGTCGGCAAACACCTGCAGTTTATTCTCATAGAACAGCTCGTTGGGGATTTTCAGAATGGCAGCGTGAGACCTGAGGTAGGAGTAAAAAAAGAACGAGTTTTATCTATCAAAACTAATTTTTTGTTCTTGACAAGCTACTCTGACCAGCATAACGGAAGCGAAAACTGAAAGACGCACCTGTAGTTCCGCAGCAGTTTGGTGACAAAGCGGGTGTCGTATTGTCCAGAGTCGGCGTTCGTCTGATATAAATCGTTGTGCCTCATCAGCCTCTCCAGCAGAGAGAGCCCTGAAGATCATTCACACATTGAGATAAAATCAGAGAGAAAAAAATAATAAGACTGAATCCACAGCAGTTGAATATATCTTAGAAATGAATCACTAAAACGTCCCATCATGCATATTAGCTCCGCTCATAGAGATAAGAAATACATCAAGACAAAGTAACGTAATCCTCCCTCGTCTCACCGAGTCCATTTTGCAACGCAAGACGAGATCGAACGATGGGTCCCAGCTGCTTGGGATCTCCCGCCAGCACCAACTGACCCTTCTCTGGGTGGAGCAGACCTGTGACACAAAGTGGATGTGTTGTTCATAGAGTTTAGGGCTACAACTGACGATTATTTTCATAATTTGATTAATCTGACGATCATTTTCTCGATTAATCGATTAGTTGTTTGGTCCACAAAATGGTGGAAAATGTCGATCGTGTTTCCCAGAACTCCAAGATGATATTTTGTTTTGTCCACGCACCAAAGATATTTAGTGTACTGACATAGAGGAGCAAAGAAACCAGAAAATATTCACTTTTTAGAAGCTGAAATCAGAGAATTTTAGATTTTTCCTTCATAAAAACTACTTGAAAAAAATGTACCCAGCCGAGGTAATGACCCTCTTTGCGATGAATAAACTCAGAACATACTATTGCTATCTACGAGCCCAAGTTCTGTCCTCCACATTCCTCACATTGCTGCTTTTGCCCCGCGTCCTTTTAATTTTAACTGATGAACGGCACCAGTGGTGGCAGCAACAAAAAGGTTGTGTCTCGTAAGATGTGCAGGTGAAATCAAGTCCTGCACAGCCGCTGTCGACAGACTCGACCACTCCTCCACCTCATTACGACCTTGTTTTGAAGGAGTCTGGTTTGTCATGCCGTGACACATATTTCTGGAGCCACTGTTGGAATGATCAGGAGAATTGCTGTTGTTTTTTTACTGTGGTGTTATACCTGTAAGTTCTGGCATCATTTAAAGTGTGAAAACTTTTCACATCATAGTGTACTGTTAAGGCCTTTATAATTTGTAGACATTAGATTCAGATGCAAAGACAGATTGTTCTTCAGATTTTATTACTATCAGACCTGGAATATCATATTATATTATCTGAGAACTTGTGCTTGACAGCTCAGTTAGTTTGTTTTTATCTTTAACATGTGCCTCTGTTTTTAACTTGTCCAAAAGGGAATAGGATGTAAGACTGTTTCTTCAAGCTTCATCATCAACACTTATTGTAGTGCACTGTTAATTCAGATTTTCTGAGTTTACCTGCAATTGCGATGATGCACTCCGGCTCCACTGCCTGGCCTCCTTCGTCCACAAACACATGGGTAAAATGGCCGACTGGGATTCCTCCAGACACAAGTCTGAAAGCAGAAAACGCAAATCACAGTGAAGAATGATACTAAAGCCCCAAAAGTCTTTTCAACCATGATAAACCGTCTCTCACCTTCCAGCTGTGATCATAGTTGTGACAATGATGGTGTGTTTCATCAGAATTTCTTTCTCTGGAAACACAAATCCATCTTGTGCCAGATCCAAGTTACAATATTTCTGAAAATGTCAAAAGATTCAACATCAATCTGCATTAAAGGTTGACTTCCAGCCATGTAAAATCTACACATTTGCCCCAAAAAGAGATTTAGTAAACAGGCAACACTTCCACAACACCATCTGTGACTGTACACACTCAATTAAACAACACCTGGATCAATAAAACAAACATAATCATTCAGATCAGCCTGGTAAACTCACTGATTATCATCATTGTGACTATGAGAGTGAACTTGAGCTTGAATTACTGTAACACGCAAATATAAGTGCCCCACTGATATTATCGGCCAACAGATATGAGCTTTTAAATGTGCTTTCACGTTTACATTTTAGGTAAAATGTTTTTTCTTAATTCAAGTTCTATTTATTTGCTTGTATTTGTCATTTTTATTTGTTTTTATGATAAAGGTCATGGTTAAACTAAACCATCAAGCCTCAATAACATGTCTTCGTCATAAAGGTTTGATAACGATATCTTACAAATCATTGACAGTTTTAAAAAAATTATATGTATGTACCATGTATTGGTATCGGGAATCTTGTACTCCCTAATATCGACATTGGCCTCCCAAAAATCCATATCGGTCGGGCTCTAATTGTGACTAAGAGGAAATCCAGCTGACATGCGGGTGAACTTGCTTGAGTTATTGTGCCACTCCAGTATCTTTGCTTTCGATTTCAGTTTTCATTCCATGACTCGAAAAAAAAACACTACAGGCCGTGTCGTGCACACATTACATGGATAAAGACTTTGTTTGTGAGACACAGTTACTGAAACAAAGAATATCAAAGGCTCAAATGTGCATGTACACAGTTCACCACTAATGAGACTGGGCTGGTTTGAGGCCAGATAACAGACGCATCCGACGCTCACCAGCAGCTGCTTAGGGACGCTCCTCGGGTCTCGGCTGCTGGCGTACATGCGGTAAACCTGGTGGGGATCCATGTGCACCATCAGTCTCTCGCAGAGCAAGTCACAGGCGCTGTTGGAAGGTGCACAGGCGAGGATGTGCGCTGATGGATCTGCCCTGCTAACCTGGCAATGCAAACAAAGTGAAAATTCATTACTCGTATATATTGACATATGAACAGTAGGAACATTAAAATTTTTGGGACCATATAATCATGCCTATTAAAAAACACATTAGAGCCGATGTTTAAACATCTAATCAGTCGACACATCCAGTTTCATGGAGGCAAATATGAAGCCCACAATATGCGATCGATCTTACAGAATACATTTATTAGATTTAGCCTCCGTTTTATGGATAAATAAATATCTCTTCTGCAGCTGCCTCCTCTTTTTTTTGGCGAACAGCTCCCCCTTCACAGCCCACAAATTATTGACTCATACATTTTTAAATAGGTTTGCCTGAATAAGCAATAAGTAAGAAGAAAAAAAACATGCATAGTTATAGAGGCTTTATCTTTTAAATCTACCTCTTCAGGGTGTGTTTTATTAAGATACAACCATGGCAACCAAAACAAACATCGCGACAAAGGTCGACAGATTTAAGACGGCGATTGGCATGTTGTTAAAATCTGATAGAAGAGTGAAGACAGGGTTCAGCCACTCACATGAGAGTGACTCAGATCTGCTGATTATTTTCTCGTGTGACCATTTAGTAAAATAAAAAATGGGCATCACATATCTTATTTTATCAAAGCCAAAACAAATATTGAATTTACTACTATTTATGAGCAGGCAAGAAAATATTACATCTGTAAATTAAATAGAAAACTTTTAAAATTATCCTAAGGACTTTTTTGGGGAGGTAATTTCAGTTCTTCATACCTGATTCATAGCTTCAACAAGAGTGACCGTCTTTCCGGTTCCAGGAGGCCCAAACACAAGATGAGGAGCTGGTTTCGATGATCCGGCCACAATGCACCGGACCGCAGCTTTTTGCTCTGCGTTGTTCTCCAGCTGCTGGTTAAACATCCTGTCGAGTATAATGACAATGGATTATTTATTCATTTAATTTTTTTACACCTTGCACACTGATTAAAGGTGAGAGATACACTTCCCTTAGGTGGTTAGGATTGTGTATTTGTGCATAACACTACATCCATGTGTTTTTTGATGTTGTATATGGTTGGTTTTTTTATGCATGTTGGAACCAGACCTGAGTTGAGGCATGGGGCGATCAGTCACCGCTGCACCAGATGGGAACAGCACGTCTTTCAGCTCGTGTTTCGTTGCCAAGTCCACCGCCCGATGCTGCAGCTTCAGGGAGAAGCGGTTGATAGTAAACTCCACATCAAACTTCATGTTGCTGATAAATGTCTGCAACAACCTGGAGGGGGAAAGAAATGGAAGAAAATGAGAGGAACATGTGGGTTTAGACGCTTTTTTTCTGGGTTTCAAGTAGACAAGTCTGTCGCCTTACCTCTTTGCGAAGCCCAGCTTCACACTGTCCAGCTCCACTCTGTGAACATATCCGTTGTACACAGTGATCGGCTCGACTGTGTCCTCAGATTTGGACACCCTCAGGCAGTCTCCTCGAAGTACAGACGGCCGATTCTCAGCGACACCAGGAACCTGTTGAAGAAAAACCAACGTTAATATTCTCCATCACTGGGGCTCACAGTTGGTCAGCGAGAGGCCAAATACAACAAATATAATATGTAGCTGTTGTACAAATATCAGCAGGATAAAAAAAATGTCAGTCAAAGGCACCATTAAAACAAGATAAAAGGTCTCATGCAAATGACTCATATGAAGATTTGTTCTTAAAGGGGCATGTGCAAGTGATTTCAGAGAATTTGTGGAATTCACTTATTGTCTCTTTCCCGTTTCTTCACAGCTGGAAAGCAAATTTAGTCGATAATTATCGTGGATAAATCTGAATACATTTGGATTCAATAAGTTCAATTTCAATATCTTTTTATGTACAATCCTGTTTACATTGTGATTATAATCGTTATTATTGAATTTCTTATGTTTATATGGCATGTTTACTTATTTATTATGGTTTTCTTACTGATGCTTCTCATTTCTGCTGCTGTGACATGGCACATTTCCACATTGTGGGACAAATAAAGAATTATCTTATCTAATCTTGAACATGGTACAGAATTTGATCTAATTAAAACCTAAAAATATAACAATCCTCAAGCTAAATTAATTTTCATCATCATCTTCATCCTGGCTTGCCAGTAAACTGAGTCTTTTTTTCTTCCTTTCTTTGTATTTTTACGTCAAATTTCATCACAGCAGTGTCAACGTGTCTCAGATGTCTTTGAGAGGATTCTGTCACTCAAGGTCTCTGTGCAGGCCACTGTCCAGTCTCATCATGTCATCACTTACTGTCTGTAATATTTTCTCATCTTAAAAATCTCAGAGATTGTCATCTGCTTCATCCCCTCGGATACTAGTCACGGGTCGCTTTTTCTTTAGAAAGATGTTTTTAGCCTCTCACAAACCCTTTAGCCAAAACTATTGTTTCTTTATTTCAGTCATAGCTCTGTTATGATGACATTGTCTTTATTATTCAGCTCCTCTCAATTCAACTACTGAACTTTGCTAAACTTGTCATGTTTCTGTTTGCTGATTTCTGCCAGCAGACTTGACGCAACGCAGTGGGAAATTCTTCTGTTTGCTTTTGTGAATGAAACTTTCCCACAAACGAAGCGGAACAGTAAGCCTTATATATTGCAATTTTAGGCTGGTTGAATATGTTTAAAGTTTGAAACATGCGATTTATTTCAAGTTTGAGCAAGTTTGTTGAGTTCAACGTGTGAACAAGCCCAGTGTAATCGAACAGAGATTCTCTTACTCTGAGTGCGAGTAGTTTTTTGTTGCTTTGGTCTGGAGTCATGGTTTGATCGCGGAGGTCATACTTCCTGATGTCCACCTCCATCTGTATCTCCTCCAGGTGAAGCAGGAGGTGGAGTCGGCGGCCGTAGTCCTTCATATTAAGGGTACACTTGAAGAGGCTCCTGGGCATAAGGCACAGACACAGACCGTGTGTTTGACAGGAGGTCAACTAACCGAACAAAGACAAGGTCAAACGTTAATCAGTTAGGTAATTCTCTCACTTCACTGATGGAAGTTTCTCTCTGGCAGTTGGAGAGAGGTACTCAGAGTCCTCCATCCTTTGTTTAGCCAGTTCCTTCAGGTAGCGAGGGTACTTGTAGTCTCCCAATTTAACTATCGTCTTTTGAGTCTGCACAACGCGACTGAAAAGAAGCACAAAACACAAACGCCATCATTAGAAGAACACAATTTCAGCAACTTCTCCGGGTCAGGTTTGTTGATCAATTTCAATTACAAGTGAAGACCTCCCAAATCAAATTTTGAACTAAAGCCTATAGTAGTGGGTTTCCTGCTGCTGAGGATAATTTAATCTGTTGCATTTATCTGCCACACTATGGGAGACGCCTTGTTGGTTTTTTTTCAAAATTACTAGTCATTGAAGTGAATTATAACCAGTTTCTTTATCAACTTACTTCTCAGGAGGCATGCCCTCCACTATCATGGTTTTGACCGACTTGTATGTGACCACCTGGAATGGTTTGTAAGGAGCCACAGGCCCCAGCTCCATGGCCAGAGGGGTCCGGGCAGCGGCCACCATCTCCCTCACAATGCAGAAGGGCTTAGATCCAGGCTGTTCTGGGCAGAACTCAAAGTACATTGTGGCCGGGAAATATCCGTAATGATTCAGCGTGTACCGAACCACGACCTCATAACTTTCTCCTGTAGAAAAGAAGCACGTGCTTTGAGTGTCAATTACTTCTTCAGTATGTACTTTTTTTCTTGTGAATGAAAGTGACAGAGCTGTTGTCTTTACCAGCGCAGAGGAAGAGTGGACAGACTCTGTTCACTCTCCTCTCGTCCACCAGGGTGAAACAGCGGATCCGGTGCAGGGCGGTGTAGTAGGTGAAGTGGATGCTTTCTGAGCCGTTGTTCACAATGTGGAACCTGACGACGAACAGCTCCCGTAGACGATCCACAGTCAGTTGAACGGCTCCATCGCTTGCCACAGGGTCCGAGGTGATTTCGATGCCCCCCTTGTCAGCCGTCAGCGATTTCCTGTGACAGGGGCATGAACAGGCTGTGGTGTTAACAACTGTAGGCCAACGTGGTGGGAAAATATTGGAAAGTCAGAGCATCCCAGTGGTTGACACACACATCGCATACCTTTCCCAGATTAAAAGTCTGTACATGTACTTTATCACTTCAGCCCCCACCACCTTACTTTTCCATTTTATCTCTAGACTGTCTAGTGTTAAAATTAAAGGAGCAGTAAACGATTTTAATCCAATACCCTCCTTTTGTAAAATTCAGCGAATATTTAAAATTAGGACACTACGACTCAGGGGTTTTGGCCTTGTGGTTGCCGTGTCCCTCTCCCATACCCAAGGCTGCGGGGTCAAGCACTGGCCAGTGCAGTAAAATCATCATCAACAACAAGAGAGAGAAACAAGCTAAAAGCTCTAAAGCTCTAAAAATCGCATACTGCCCCCTTTTTTACAAGACGGCCATAGAAATAGTCTTCAGAAAAAACATTGCTAAGTCATTTCTTATGGTGAAAATACCTGCTACTGGGGTAAGAATTACATTTGGATCATGTAAGAGGTTCTGAGATGTAAAGACCTTAGAGAACCCTTCTGGTTACGAAGTCCCGAGTCAGGTTCACAGTTGGAACAGCCACCCAGCAACAATGGAAACTTTAAAAAAATGTAAATTTCACCCGCATCCTGCCACAAGCATCATACGAGCGAGGTCGGGTCACCCTCTGCGGTTCGCGCACCTTGCAGTACAGAAAAAGGAGTGAAGGCATAGGAAGTGCATGAGTGGTAAATGATTAAGTTGAAGATCAGACGGGCAAATCAACTGAACATTTGTCTTAACTGTTCGTCTACAGCGGATGTTCCTGTGGAGCGAGACATCTTTACCCCACTAACACAATGAGCAGGACTCTCGACAATCCCATGCAAACGGCTTTTTAATCAATTATCTTTTTAATGAGTGATCTACCTTCTTTGCTTTAGGGCAAAAACTGTCAACTGATGACATTAACGATTTCTTGAAGAAAACCGACTTTGCAGTGTGAAGATGATTACTGGGAAACTATTATCCCAGACGACCTGGAACTGCCTGATTCTCAGAGAGAATTCTTTTTGCACGCATCCGTCCATTCATCCACTATCCGAGCTGCAACAATGAGTCCAGTCATAGATTAGTTGATGAAGAAAGTTAATGAGCAGCTGCTTTGATAGTTTATTAATCATGATGGAAGACATGAGCAAAAACATTTGATGTTTCCAACTCCTCAAATAGGGAATTATCTGCCGTGTCATTGCCTGATAAGATGGTAAATTGATTTTCTTTGGGTTTTTGGACCGTTGATCATACAAAACATCAGACATTTGAAGACATCAGGCTTGAGGAAACTATGATGATGGGCATTTTGTCAAGTTTTATAGACCAAATCCCAATCTAAAGTATTGAGAAAAATGTGAATAGAATTTTTTTAGGATGCAGCCCCTAATTTTCACCCATTTATCATTTGCATGGCTTCAGGACGACAAGTGCCTGTCCCAGCTGTCACCAGTCCATCACATTCACACTCACATTCACTCCTGCGGTCAGTTTCCGCCTGCACGTCCGAGGCCTGACCCGAGGAAACAGGAACGGGGAGAACATGCCAACTACAGAGGCCTGAATTGAACCTTGCTTGTAACAGAGCAAACAAACTAACGATGAACCCTGCATCTTAAAAAGCCACTGGCTAGCATGATGAAAGAACCCCTCCCACACCT
The DNA here is from genome assembly GCF_022379125.1 of Scophthalmus maximus. Taxonomy (NCBI): domain Eukaryota; kingdom Metazoa; phylum Chordata; class Actinopteri; order Pleuronectiformes; family Scophthalmidae; genus Scophthalmus; species Scophthalmus maximus. Next base: position 7,105,435 of record NC_061520.1, read on the forward strand.
CCGCCATCTGGCCGAAAGTGAAAGTGGAATTCCTCTGAGGTTATGGCTTCTTCCTCGGTGCAGTCAGGCCCGACAGCCAAACATTCATCCGAGCTAGAACCAGGCAGACAAACAGACCTCTGTGTTCACTCTTTATACGTAACTCTTGGTACAGAGTTCCTGTTTTGTTATTGTCACACAATTTTTTTATAATGAATAGTTTAAGCCAGCATGTACTTGCTAAAAACACAACAGTAGAGCTGCAAATAATTGTATCATCATTAATGCTTAATGCCAATAATCTAGCCAATGAACCCATTTTGTCTATTGAATGTCAGAAAATGTTGAACAATGGTTGTTAAAATTTGCCAAAGCCTCATGTGACAGTGTCAAATGTCTAGGTTGGTCCAAAGCACAAATACATCCAATTTACTTTCATTGAGGGCCGTAACTAACAATTATTTTCAAAATCTATTAAACTGTTGACTATTTTATTGATTAATCAATAAGTTGTTTGGTCCATAAAATGTCTTAAATGGTGAATCATGTTTCCCAAAACTCCAACATGATGTTGTGTTTTGTCCAAACACCTAAGATATTTTGTTTACTGTCAGAGGAGCAAAGAAACCACAAAATATTCACATTTAAGTAGCTGAAATTAGAGAAGACTTTTTTTACTACTTGAACCAATTAATCGATTATCAAAATAGTTGGCGATTAATTTAGTAATCGATTACTAATCAATTAACTGTTGCAGCTCTAATTTCATGTTTGACAGAGAAAAGCCTCAATTCCTCATATTTGAGAAACAGCAAATGTTTGACTTGTTTTTCCCCTCAGAAAATTTACTAAAATGATAATTCAATTATCAAAAAAGTTGCAGATTAATTTTTCTTTCAACGGACTCACCAATTAAGTAACCAATGCTGCGCAGCAGTGAAATGTATTTACCTGTTAACCTTTAACTTGTGAAGAATTTCTGTGGCCAACTTCTTCTTGGGGGTGAGCACAGGGGCCACGGGGGTCGAGGCGACGGAGGAGGGCGCCGCAGGGCTCTCGGCTGCGCTCTGAGGGGCCCGGGGCCTCCTCCACTGGTCACAGTACACTCGAACCTACAGTTAAAGGGGGGGGGGGGGGGGGGATATGACAAGATGCTTCCCCTTTCATATTTGTTGTTCTTGGCAGTTGCATGGCACAAAACATGCCCAGTCATATCTCCTCGCAGCATGAACGGGCAGCACTATAGATTAGAGCCCGATGCCGAGATCGGTATTAGGGAGTACAAGATTCAAGATTTAAGTTAGTATCAAACATTTATGTCAAAGAAATGTAAATTGAGGCTTGATATTTTAGTTTAACCATAAACTTTATCATAATAAAAACAATAACAATGACAAATACAACCAAATAAATAGACCTTGAATTAAGAAAAAAAACAACATGTATTTTACCTTATAATGTAAAAACATGAATGCAAATTTAAAAGTTCATATCAGCTGGCCGATTAAAATATCGGTCGGGCTCGTAACGTATCGGCCGACCGGACCCATACGTATCGGTCGGGCTCATCAAAGCATGTCCTACCTGAGGTCTGACATCGATGTGGATTTCCCCCCGTCTCGTGGAGACTCTGTCGAACCTCCGGAGAGCATAGACGACCTTGGAGAAGGTGGGGTCTTTAATTCCTTCTCTGGAAAATAAAATAAAACAAGACAGAGGGGGGGATGGGTGTTACACTCACACGAATACAGACATTGTATTTTCCTCTGCCGCTGCCGCCTTTACCTGCGCCTGAACTCCGAGTTGAAGATGTCTCGAAGTTGCAGTTTGCTCGTGAGGGATTTCCTCTCCCCGAGGAACTCAATGAAGTCCAGTCCGGACTCGAGCGAGTCCCTGAGCGAGGGCATGTTTTGACGCGTCGCTGCTGTACAGCCCACTGACAGGCAGGAAGTTCGCGAGTTGCGCGACGACTCGCGGCGCGTCGGGCGGCTTCCTGGCGTGTCTCTGCCCCGCCGACAAACGCGGACATGTCCTCGGCTTACCTCCCGTGACGCGCATGGTCCGCGGCACAGGGTGCGGGCGCTCGACCGGAGCGGCGCCGCGCGCGTCGACTTCCAACGCGTGTTCCTGGTCGAAAAACGTGAGACGGATCAGTTGTAGATCGACTGCTCGGCAGCTTTTGCGCACACGTGAAGGCGATGAACGCTTTTCAACGTTCCCCCGCCCGAGCAGGGAGCGTCTGTGAAAGTGTTCCACACGCGGAGAGCGAAAACAGCGCAGGGACAAGAAGGAGGATTACCTGGTCAAAGAAATCAGCTACAACACAAAGCCCTCTCTTATTTTATTTAACTCATATTAAGTTTGTATTTCTCATCTGGTCACACGAGAAACACACACAGGCCTCTTCGGCTGGCAGCTACTGCTTTTGTTGACACTCCCTGGACTGTAATTTTGCCATAACGGCAGGTTCACAAGAGCCGCTCCTCCGGCCATTTAAATAAACATTATAACGTTTTATAAAGTGCTGAAATACACACGGCTGCAAACAACGATTCATTATTAAATGGGTAATAGTGACAACTGATAAGATCATACCAAGTAAATAATGTAGGGCGATTAATCTGTCGATTATTTTCTCGACTATCCGATTCGTTGTTTGGTTCATACAATTTCACAAAATGGGGGAAAATGTCATTCGTGTTTCCCAAAACCAAAACATCATCAAAAGATGATGTTTTGATTTGTTCACACAGCAAATATATTTAGTTGACTGTCATAGAGGAGCAAAGAAACCAGAAAAATTCCCAATTAAGAAGCTAAAATGATAGAATTATGATTTTTTTCTCTCTCCTAAAAACTACTTTTTTATCAAAATAGTTGGCGATTAATTAAGTAGACGATTACTTATCGATTAACTGTTGCAGCTGTGAAATAATGTGAGTTAAAACATATCTGTTTAACTTTTTAAAATGTAGTAGTTCAAACTGATCTTCAGATTGTTCTTATCTGTTATTTGGTTTTTGGAGCAGTATTGTTTTTGTACTGCAGGGGGAGCTAACGGTTTGTGTGATGCCTGTCCTGAAAGGCTTATGGGCTATATGATGGAAACCCACACACACACACACACACACACTAAATTATGACAGTGAGAGTGGGTATGATATTGCATTGCTACATTTGTCCAATAATCGTCAATGTCAAGATCGTCAGCCTCATCAACAAGGCCCGGGACACCCCCCTTCCTTCCCAATGGACATTACAGGTTATATTAACGTAATCCATCACACTCACATTTAACCATCTGTGACCCCAATATTTATTGTAAACAGTGTGTATTTTATTTATTTTTATCTTATTTAATTTTATTCTATTCTATTTTGTTCTATATTCTTTTTCTAATTCTGTGTATATATGTTGACTGCTACATGCACCTTAATAACACCTCAAAAAAATTCCTGGTATGTAACCTGTTACCTACCTGGCAATAAAACTGATTATGATTCTGATTCCGATTCTGAAGAAAAGTAATGGTTCGATTCTCAAGTGACCTTAACCTGAAAAAAAGGTGGGGTTGGAGATAACTCATCTTATATTGTAATTATGGATTGTGGGAATCAAACTGAATGAAATACTCGTTGGAAACAGCCCGGGAGTCATTGTATCGATGATCTAATCTTAAAGGGACACGTTGAACCTGTTGTATTCCCTGCGAATATAATCCACAATTGTCGCTATTTCCTATTTCTCGACTGCGCGTTTATTGCCGTTTTATTTTGAAAACCGGATATGGCTGCTCCCGCGGCTCTCTCCTCCTCGCGTGTACCGTACAGGCTGGAGCGCAGGAGCACTCCGACATCCAGGGTCGGGGCTGAGGCTGCTGGCGAGTCCGGGGCCAGAAGAGGCGACTCCGACGACAAAACCCTTTTCTTTTTCTGGATAAGAGACTGAATTCCTCCGCGCCGTCGGGAGACAGGGACGTCGAGAACATGGCTGCTCTCTCAGCCTGGTTCTGGAACGAAAGGTTCTGGCTGCCGCACAACGTCACCTGGGCGGACCTGGCGGACCCGGCGCCCGGGCTGGAGTACCCCAAAGTCGGACACCTGTTCTCCGCCCTGCCGCTCGCCCTGGGGATCTTCGTCGTCAGGATTCTGTTCGAGAGGTTCGTATTTGGCCCCGAGCACGTCGGGATGTTTGTTCTTTTCTTCCTTTTCATTATAGTAAGTGAAGGGAAACTGCCCTTAAGAGGGGAAATGTCTCTAAAGGGACGTTTAGTTTGTCACAGCAGAGGGATGATGGAGAACAGGTCGACTGAGGTCTTGCAATGTTCTCTGATGACCAACAACTCCATTTCATTATAGTCAGTCTCGTTCTAGAAGAAAAGTCACTGTCCAACCAAACTGTTGTTTTCATCCTCTGCTGCTGGAGACAAACTGTTGACGCGAAACTAATATTCATTTAGCAAATAATTGCGAAACCATGCAAACCATACACACACACACACACACACACACACACACACACATATGTATATATATGTGTATATATATATAATTGTATGTATGTATGTGTATGTGTATATTATTGGGTAAGTCCAGGCAACTTTGTGTGTAACCTGTAACCTGTTTACTTAAGTGTCATCATCATCATCATCATCATCATCATCATCTGATGGTTGCATGTGGGTGTGTGCCACCGCCCTGCCAGACTGCTGCCACATCTGCTTCTTCTTCTTCTTCTTACTTTTGAGGATCATGACATTGATCCAGTCTTTAACCAACGATTCTTTTCATCATCGATCAATGTGTCGAATTGTTTTTTCTCGATTAATCGACTCGTTTAGCTCTTACGACGTCATTAAATAGTGAAAAGTGTCAATCGTTTTTTCCAAAACCTTCGAAATGATGCTTTGTTTTGTCCAAAGATATTTAGTTTACTGTCACAGAGGAGCAAACCAGAAAATATTTACATTTAAGTAGCTGAACTAATAGAATTATGATTTTTGTTTCTGTTAAAAACTACTTGAACCGGTTAATCGATTATCAAATAGTTGGCGATAAATTTAGTAGTCGATTACAAAGTCGATTTATGGATTAACTGTTGCAGTTCTAATCCAGTCCCGTGCGAATTTTGAGCTGTGCTTACACACACACACACACACACACACACACACACACACACAGAGGGTTTTTCCATTTTCATTCATTCGTCTACAGAGGTTGGGGGGGGGGGGTCGTGAAAGTTTATCTTATTGCCTATATTGACCTGCACCTTCCTCCTCAAATACAGATAAGGCAGCTCCCAGAGCTCACTACTCTTCTAATATTGATACAAAGAGGAAGCAGTGGAATTCCATGTTGGGCAATTTTCAATTTTCCCACTGCCAGAGGAAGGCGTGGCTGTCCCGCCATTAAAATCCTGCTTCCTCAGAATGATCTCGAAAAAAATGACATTTGTTTAGCTGTGGATGTTAAGTGGAGCGCTTCCTCCTTTCCGTAATGAGAATCTTTACTAAATCCTGAAAAACCCGTTGTCAACCAAGTTTCGCATAATGCACTGAGCACCCGTACAGAAGCACGAGAGGAGAGAGTGCTGCTAAAAACAAAGCCGCCTTATAAATATAGTTGTAAATGTATATATTTCACGTATATATTATTTCCTCTTGCGTACAATAAGCACACCCAGGATCAACCCTTTCATTACATGCATTACTATGTAATATGAATTCTTTCTTTTGTTTGCACACGGTGCTGAAGGTTGTTCAGAGGTCAGTCTGTACAGTATGTTTGGCCTCAGGATATAGAGTGTGAATGTTTTCCTACTGTTGTTATTGTCGTCGTGGTACCTGCTGCTCACTTGTCCCATGTCTGCTGCCCCGTCGTTCCAGGAGAGTCTCGTTGTTTGTGCTGGCATCTGTTGTGGTTGTGAGTATTAAATTAATTCATTAATCAATCAATTTAAAAAAATATATTTTTTCATTGCTGTCTTCTATGGTGTTTTTGTCTTTGAATGTATTGAAGTAGCTTGATGTGTTTAATTCACTGGATGAGCAGGAAACAGACATTTCACATCAGGTCGTTTTAGCTATAATGGCGCTTTCAATAGATATTTTAAAATAATAAAGTAAATCTTGATGCATAGAGATACAGCCAATTTTGAAATTACACAATGTGTTATAACCTTTTATCCATCTAGCTCACCCCTAATGTCATCAAGCCTGTTAGTACATGACGTGTTCATTGTGCAATTGTGTCTATTTCATCTTTGTAGGATTTACAGTGGCTCTGATTTGACACTACACATAAACATTTGTGATCATCGGTGATATATTTCATTAGCAGACAGGTTTTTTTTAACTGACATCTTTGTTTTTCTATCGTCATCCGACTACACACAGCTATAAAGAAGGTTATTGAGGGTCACATAAAAATAAAAAGAGCCCCAGAAATCACCATTAGCCAGTTGGCATTGTGTGTGTGACCTCCGCAAGCAAATGTTTTTTCTAAAGTTGTGTTACAAGAAACAGAAACAGAAACAGAAATCAGGCACTACGCCTCAATACATGACAATGAAAAACACTTGCGTTATTAAACGTTGCTGTAAATCTGAAGGGCTCAGTGTGTGATTGCGTTGGACTTGGTCAAGTGGCTGTAAATAAGGAGCGATCAGATACTAGAGGTGAGGTTGAGGGGAGCAGCCGAGGTGTCTGTCCCAGGCGCCAAAGCCGACTTCCTGTCCCTCTCCTCTCTAACGGGAGAGGCTCTCCTCGAGTTCACACCGAGTCCAGGGGGATGTGTTATCCGAGAGCGTTTACTCTCGTCACCGCCGGACGCCGCGGGCAGCCGACTGGCTCGTTCAATAATTTTTTAGCAGATAAAAGTGTGGCACCACAGCTTGAGTTCCCACTCCTCTTTCTATAGAGCTGTAACAAAGGGTGGGATGTTTGGCACACACACACACACACACACACACTGCACATAATATATCGCAAAAAGAAAAGCACACACTATGCATCTGCAGTAAGCGGGTCACACAAACCCACGTTGATGACTTTTCATGGGGGTGGGTCTTCTCTGAGACGCATCCTGCCACAATCTGGTTCCACAGTCTTCTTCTTTGTTTTTTTCCCCCCTGTTTTTCTATTCCTGTTTTTGTTCTTCAAAATGTTACTTAAAATGGAAATGCTGGAAATTCTCATTTTGCCACCGTTGTCGGACGGCTCTGCATGTACAATATGCTGTTGTTGTCGTGAAGAATACGCCAGTGAATTAAAAATTCGATTACTCACACCGATTCTTCACCTCTCAGCACTTTTATTTCAGCTGCTATTTCAGTATCTTTTAGTATTTTTTATCTCAACTGTCACTTCAACTTTATCTGTTTCAAGGTTTCACCTATTTGAAATGTCCCTTTATGGTCCTTTCTTCGAAGGCACAGAACCCGCTTGCGTATCTAGTCTTTTTGTTAGACAACTATTGTATGTGATAACAAGCCCTCGTGAATATTCCAGGCACTGTGGAGTTTTTTTCTTTTCTTGTGCCTCTCAAAGTCCGACACCTCGCCAGTCTCGGCCACTGCTTTCATTTGCCATTGTCCTCAAAAAGCAGCAGCCAACAGGCGTATCTGCAGGATTCCTCTTTGACCTTCAGGCACTTCCTCTCTCTGACTAATGTGAAGGCTGTCCTCGGCCCAACAAGTCCCCCTCTCCCTTTTTTAGACCAGTTGCTTCTTGTTGGTTCATAGTCACTGCTCTGCTGCTGGCTCTGACTGAGGATGGGAGCTGTTTCATGCGTGCAGGCCGAGGCCCTCTTAAGCCCTGTCATGAGTTGAACAGTGTTAAGACTACAAACGTGGACGTGTACGGGATTTAGAGCAGACTGACTTTGCCTTGTAATCTGTTGTTCTCCCCTGTTTTTTTTTTACTGTTTTCCTCTCGAAGGCATTCTGTCAAAAGCAGGGGAAGAGACGGTAAACCAAAATGCTTCTGTGGCACATTAAACATCCCTCCTATTCGGTGCTCTCTTTATGGCCCACATAGTCCGACATTGTTGTGTTGCTGTTTCGAAACCAACTGTGACTGAACAATTCAAATGAGAGAGCCACGGTTAAATGCAGCTCTGTGCTTGGCCTCAGACCAGGGCCCGGACACTGGGAGGTTTTCCCAGAGTCAAGGTTGTATGTACAGTAGTGGTATATATATATATATATATATATATATATATATATATATATGTATATATGTATACCTCTTGCGTCCATGTACACAGACGACGCTGTGCCTGTCCCGTGTTAACAGGCTCTGTGTAAGTTTGGAGTGGTCCAGTTCTGAGGAGGAACAGGGATGTTTTTGACGTTCGACATAAATAGATCAGCTTTTCCGTATCTCTAATTTTGAAGGCCTGTGCTCACAAGATTCCCTGGACTGCTTCCTCGCGTCTGTGCCACATCAGCTCGCCTTCTATACGACCCCCCGTGATTGAGTAACAGTTCAGCAGAGACGTTGTTAAGAGAGCAAATGCAGGCACTTTCACTCAGGGTGTGAGTGACAGGCCGACGAGCTGCATCATCTTCAGGACTTGTAACTTAACGCGACCAAAGTGCGGAACATTAATTGCTTCTCATGGGCTTCTGCTCGTCAAAAGACCCATGACAGGTGGATCGGTATGTGGATTGCCTCATGTAATGGTTAACATCATCATAATGCCACATATCCAGTCTAACGTCTCTGAAGAATCTGCTTTTATGTTTTTCATTTGCTCAGTAAAACCGCAGCTCTGGGCCAGTTTACTTTCGATGTTGTGAAGTTATTTCAGTACGTGAAGTGAAACTTGTCAGAGGTCATTGAAATTTATTTTTTTTAAATGCTGCAAAACTTTAAACTTCATGTGTATAATATTAAATACCTTCGAGATAAGTTACACAACTCAGCAGTTTTGATCTACATACCTGTCACTGCTTTAAACTAAATACAGATTCAGGTCCGGAAGAATCGAGTGATGAGAAGTAAATCAGGTTCCTGCAGGGAGACGATAAAGAAACAGGGAGGATCAGAAGTGAGAGTGGGTTTTTTTTCTTCTTTCTTTTGTCGGACAAAGGGCTTTTTTTTTATACTTTGCTCATAATGGAACACAATGACTCTGGCAATTTTGTGGTGTGAGTGTCAGATTCCCACCGCCAGGAACCCTCTCCTTGTACACAGCAGAGGACAATAGAGGTTTTATCGTGAAGAGGTTTTTATTCCTATCGTTCAATATGGATTCAAGAATTTTTTTCAAACTATTGACCTGATTATTTCAGGCTGGTAGTCTGAGATGAACGATTTTGAAACGCAGCCATTTTATCAGGCGACATCGCAAGTGTTTCTGCATCAACGAGTCACAAATTAAACTGGTGTTGAACTTAAACACACAGCAGCAAGTCCGCATAAAGATGAAAATCTTTCAGATGCCATGTTGTGGTCCGAAAGCAGTGTGAGCAGATGATACTGTTATATTTCAAATTGTTGGGGGGCATTAATCTCCTCCTGTCCTTTCAGTTCCCTTTCAGTCGTCTCCAATTAAGCACTTGAGGCATGAACATACTGCAGTTTGTGTTCCTGTTTAACACTGAGAGACAGAAAAGTTGTATTATTAAATGTGAGCAGAGCAGATGAGGGAATAGGTGGAATATTGACTTCTGTCACTTAAATTGCATCAGACTTCTGCTGTTTATTCACCAACAGGCCAAACGTTTGCCGCTCACTATTACTGAATACTTCAGATGATGGAGATGGATAAAAGAGAATGGCACAACTTTTGTGGGTGTTCAATTTTTGGTAACATGTCGGCGACAGACACTGACGGGGATGGATAAGTTGTGTGTTTGACCATTAATCGATCGATTTATTGATTTTTTATTTCGCCCTTGTGTTCAGCAGCATGACTTACTGGCTCCAAATCAACAATGCACTAAAACCCTGAGCTGCCTCGCATTAAACCAACTGGAGACCGACCTTGTGGACTCAGACCTAGGTTTGTCCAATGGAACTCTATTGCATTCACTTCAGTACCAGTATTAATCTGAACCGGAGGAAACACAAGTCACTGCAGCGACAAAACCCGCTGCTAGTGAAGTGTGAAGCTTTTTAAAGCTCCACGTGTTTGTTTCTCTTTTTCTCCTTTTTATTTGGACAGGAACGTTTTACTTTGCAACCCTTAAAAGGATAAGGCGTTATAGACGATGAATGGATGGATGATGATGATGATGATGATATAAGGACATTCAAGAGGGGATTTCTCACAAATAGTCATTCATGGCCACAATACATAACAAGCTCCACACAGCTGTACAATAACAGGAAATACAAGAGGCATAATAAAAGCATTATTTGTATATGTTTAGTTTCTGGATAATTAAAGCCAGATGTCATAAATGATACTAAAATCATGTATCAGATTAAACTCAGAGCTTCTGAAGTAATAATACAGAGCAAACAAACGCGAGGTCATAATGTTCCAATAATGAAGGAGACATGCCCGGGAGTCACTTGGGATTTTCAGAAGCAAAGAATTAGATTTGTGCTGCGTGCATGTGTGTGTGTGTGTGTGTGTGTGTGTGTGTGTGTGTGTGTGTGTGTGTGAATGTTGTTGTTGTCATCTGCGCACCTGTGTGCTAATTATAGGAACCACTGAAGCCAGTCAGATAGGGGAAGTCACAGGTGAGGGGTGGTCTGGGAAGCCACACAGTTTTTTCAGACATATCACAGCTGGGTACGAGTGTGAGAGTCAGCAATGGTCCGGTTCACATCCCAGAAAACTGCACGCTCACTCTACCACGGTTGCTGTCAAATAAACTCCCACCGACTGCTAACGCTAACGCCAACTGTCTGCGGACACACCTGCCGTCCTCTTGTGGATGCTAACGCTAAAGCTAACTGTCTGCGGACACACCTGCCGTCCTCCCGTGGATGCTAATGCTAACGCCAACTGTCTGCGGACACACCTGCCGTCCTCTCGTGGATGCTAACTGCTAACGCTAAAGCTAACTGTCTGCGGACATACCTGCCGTCCTCTTGTGGATGCTAACTGCCTCTGCGTGCCACTGGAAGTTTCCGGTTTCTTTGCCTCACATTTGCATATTCGACAGCGTTTGTTTTTTCTGTATTTGTGACGAACCAAGTCTAGCTTGTGGCCAGTTTGGATTTTAAATTTCAGAGAAGTGACACAGAAATCTCCTGCTCCAGGAGAGGAATGTTAAAACACGTCTATAGTGACAACAATTTGCTTGGATACAAGTCCCTATAGTCAATACCAGACATTTTAGAGGACGGGAACGGAAGAAAAACACTTATTTTGCTGTTAAATATGCAAATGTGGACAAAGAAAATGTCCAGTGCAACGCAGAGGCAGCGAATCCACGAGAGGACGGCAGGTGTGTCCGCGAGACAGTTAGCGTTAGCATTAGCAGTTCGTGGAAAGTTTTATGGCTGAATCTCGACGATGTTGCCGCTAGCCCTCTTCACGTGCACACTCTTCCATCGGTCGACCTATAGCGCGAGCAGCTGTGGTGGGCGGGGCCTGTGTTATTTGCATATCATAAATATTCATAGTCTCAGAATTCCTCAAAGAGCGAGAGAGAGTGGATGGTTTCCAGCCCCATCTTTTTAAAAACTTTTTTTGGGGGGGTAAACAATGTTTAACAAAATATTTGGCCTAGCAGATTATTTTTATATACTTTAAAACTTGACCGGACGGGTTTCTTTAAGCTTTCAGTCGGCACAGTCAATTTGTAAGTGACTCTATAAACGTAGTCAGTAATAAAGTGTTAAACTCAGACCTCATCATCTAGCACCAGCGCGAGTTGGAAATTCCTTTCAAGTTCCCTCCTGTGGCATTTGTTGTTGTTGCTAGATTGCCATTACACCCTGTAATTCATTTTTTATTATTACTGGTGAGAAACTCATGGCACATAATATGCGATCAACTTAAAAAAAATGTTCGTACATATAAATATTTGTGAAAGAACCCTGTTTGCGTTTTCCCATTTCTCGATGCACCACATCGTCCTAACGGTTCTGTAAGTTTGACATTTCAGAGCTCGTGTGCATGTTTAAAACAACACGTGTCACATCTCGACCCCCCGTTTACAGATTTATGGCCGGTCCCTGCGCCCGGAGTCTCCACCTTCAGCCAGGTGTTGGAAGAAGAGCTCAGCCCAATGCAGTGCTGGAGAAAGTTTATACATCCATCACGAAGGTTGGATTTCTTCTTTTTTTCCCCAGACAACTTGCCCTTTTTCAATTTATAGATGAAGATGAAGCATCATTTATTTACTGGAGTATAAATAATAGTTGATATTATGCTGCGTCCATGTCGACGTGGCAGGGAAAGTGGAGATGAGAAAGATTTCCATGATAACAAATTTACAAGCTACAATCATTAGACAACTCAAGATTACAGAGAGGTGATGTGAGGTTAAAACAAAAAGGGCTTCGACAAAAAAAAACCCTATGACCATTTTGGTGTGACTACATGAAACATGAAACGTTTTTATTTGGTTTTCCATCACTTCCCTATATTAAACACGTCAACATATATTAAATATATATTTCTGGTTGTAATTTGTACTTGAATGTTGACGTGATTTCTATTTGCAACCTCCATTATGATATGATTGACTTGGCATCAGCTTTCATTCACTCCACCCAAACAACTCCTGGCGGTATTTGGTGCCAAGTGTGTCAGTGATATTTTTTTATTATTGAGGTTTGTCACTAGGGCAAGTTACTATTATTTCATCATCAATTAATCTATACAAAAAAAAACTGGAAAAAAGGGGTTAAAATTCTCCTTCAAATTTCTCCCACCTCCTTGAGTGATGTGTTCAATTGTCTTTTTGGTCATGTATGGCAAATCCTAATATTTTGGAATATCTGGTATTTTTTTTTACCTATTTCATCCCTGTTGGTCTCCTTAATACAAACTCAAGTTGTCTGCTGTTTCTCTTCTGCATCGGCACAGAGTCCGGACTCCCGACATCTGCACGGCCTGTCCAAGCAGCTGGACTGGGAGGTGCGAAAGGTCGAGCGTTGGTTCAGGCACCGCAGGAACCAAGACAAACCCAGCACGCACACCAAGTTCTGTGAGAGCATGTAGGTCAACGCCCTCTGTGTGTGTTCACCTTGAACCATGAGTGTGGTATCCTAGTGTGATAATTTATATATATGTATACATGCTTTCAAAACGCCTTTCTTTGTGAGGACAGGACTGAGTGTCAGACAATCGGAATTAGAACATTTTGGCTTTTCCTTCAAAGTCTGATTTTTGTTTTGTTTTGATTTGGCTTTTCATCTAAAACAGACTTTGGATTAGTTCATTTCAGATTATGGGTTGTGACATCATTTTTGTATGATCAAAATTGATCTTTGATTTTGAAAGTTTATGTTAGTTTCTCGTGTCATCTGGGTCATGATTCCCTCTCTTGTACTTCTAGGTGGAGGTTTACATTTTATTCGGGCATTTTTACCTACGGCTTCTGGTTTCTGTGGCAGGTGGGTTCGGACTCGGATCGATCCTGGAAACTGTGATAAGTCACATTGTATTATAAGTTTTTCATACAATACAGCATAATCGATTGTTTGGTGAACTAAACGCATGTTTGTTTTCAGTCCCCTTGGATGTGGGATACACGGCATTGCTGGTACGGTTACCCCTACCAGGTATGATGTTACTTCTTCTCTCTGTCTGTATAATCTGTAATACAATCCAATAGACCAACGACTGTACAAGCTCAGAAATTACCTCAAGGTTGAACCAACAATATCAAAAACATGAGCATTTATTGTAAAACTGTTGTACTGACTTTGTCTATGAGACATTTCAGGCAAATTAAAATACCATATTAATATAAATGCCTTTTTTTGCATGTGTTAAATCCACATAACCTCTCATACTGGTATTCAGGTGCTCCTAAGGAACCATGTTGCTAAGCTACTATTACTGTTGCTACGCATACCACCGTCATATCATCCTTTAGGGTTTGGAGACATGAGGACATAAATACATGAGATAATAATACTGTTTATTACTCGTTATGTTTCCCTTTAATATCTTTGGTTGTGTCAGACCATGTCTGGTTAGAACTGATTTTTTTTTTTTTTGTCATTTACGGTTGGGTTTTTTTTGTGATTACATACTTTATGTATTTATTTCCTTTTTTTATTGATTTGCTTAATCCAATGTATTTATCTGTCTTTATTTTATATATATCAAAATTGTGACAGCAACAGCTGGTCAGGCAGAGATGAGCTGAAATTCGTCCTGCTCAGTATCGATCTTGATCGCAGTTTTATATATATATATATATATATATATATATATATATATATATATATATATATATATATAAAAAAGGTTAGGGTACTTTGTTCTTCTCCAGACTGTCCTGTGTCAAGTAATGGCAAAATGGTAAAAGATAAAACTAAAGAAACTATTAAAATGTGCTCATATTGTGCATTTATGTTAGAAACAAATTGGCCAATATTTTATAAAATATTGATATCAGTATGTGCCTCAAAGATCCAGCTTTGATTTGGACAATAATCACAATGTAAAGGTAGTTATGCTATACGCTATATATAACATGTTTGATCCATAATTAACCTTCAAAACCATTTGATCAATGCTAAAATCACTGAAGGCTGTGATCGCTAACTTGTATATTTGTAAAGCGCCAAATCACAACGTACATTATCTCAAGGCCCTTTACCTTGAAAGTTGGAGACCTTACACACACACACACACGCACACGCAACACACTACAGAACTTTTTGAGATGGTATGCGAATGTTACGACAGGACTGCGTTTTTCATAAATTTGTCACAAATGTGCCTGATGATCACATTTCCATCATTTCAACAGCTGAAGCTGAAGGTTCACATTCAAACTTGTTTCACAAAGTTGCTCATTGAGGAGGACAGATATTTAAACCCTGACACGCTACTACAACATGAAGGCAGCACATGACGTTCTGCTCTGTGGTCTAAAGTGAATGAGACAAGACACGTTGTCGGGCGCGACACAGTCGAGAGAAAAAAGCCCAGCGCCTGACGTCTTGTCACTATTGAAGTGACCCGGTTTGGACTGGGAGGTTTTGTGCTATGTTTTGATTCTCAACATCCTTTCACTCTCACCACTTCAAGGTGAACACGATTGTTCCCTGTATCTGACTCCCTGAACCCCCTTCTCTCCTCCAGGTCATGACCCCGGGTCTTTACCACTACTATGTGATAGAACTGGCCTTCTACTGGTCGCTCATGTTCTCCCAGTTCACCGACATAAGGAGGAAGGTGAGAGAATCCACACTGGCACCGGCCCTGTTCGGTTAAACCACACTGGACGCGCCACAGCTGCCACTCCCCGACAGATATTTGTTAATGTGCCACTTGTTGTCTCGTTTGGTAGCGGCAGAGAATGTGCGCCTGTGCATGACGCAAGGTTTTTCAAATTCATGCACATGAACGCACAGTGAATTAGGACTAAACTTTACTTTGTTGCGAGCCCTTACTGTTCTGTTAATTTCAGGACGGTCACATGGGCAGAAATGCTGCGGCGGCGGCGGCTCCTCCGTCTGTGAATGCCTTGTATTTCTCTGCACGAGGACACCCACGGTCATGTGACTGCAGGACGGAGCAGGCCCTGACTCTGTTAGAATTACTGAGATTCCACACAATGCCGGATTCTGTCACAGACACTTTGCCTTTAATGTTTTACATGTTTCGCACCACCAATATCTGGAGGGAAGTCGCCGAGCGCTACTTGTTTTTCAATTGACGGCTCGGTTTAGTTTTTATGTAATTATATGGTGGTAAGATGAGGCTGGAGAAACTACTGTTCAGTAGATGTGTGTGTGTGTGTGTGTGTGTGTGTGTGTGTGTGTGTGTGTGTGTGTGTGTGTAAAGCTAAAGCCTGTCCCGTGGGAACACTCACTCTAAACCAGACCAGACCATTAAAAGTGCAGAATGTATGTTGAAATTTACATTTCAATTTAAGACGAAATGTATTGTCGGGGGGGAGGCAATCAATATCTGGCAATCCATCCAACAGGTGAGCGTTCAGTGCTCATGCACAGTGTGCTCATCTCGTCATACCCTTTTTTTAATTTCAGGACTTCCTGATCATGTTCATCCATCACCTGGCTACGGTCGGCCTGATCAGCTTTTCCTACGTCAACAACATGGCGCGAGTAGGGAGCCTGGTGATGTGTGTCCACGACGCCTCTGATTTCCTGCTGGAGGTCAGTTAAACACAGTATTGAAAGCACCACACTGGCGGTTTTGGAAATTGTTAAGCTTTTTTTTTTTTTTTTTTACAGCTGGCCCTTTGTGGATCATAGGTTACAATAATTCCTGAGATTTTTATTTTTATTACCATTTTATCCTTTGAAACATACACTCCACCCAGCCGTAATACTCCATACCTTGTTTACAGTGGGTTTATCTAATGAAGTGGCCACTAACTGTCGTGTACGGTGTGAATAGAAATTAGAGCAGACGTTTTCAATTGAGCTCAACCGATATCGTTATTAGGGAGTACAAGCTTTCCAATACGATACATCGGATAAAAAGCTAAAAATTATATATATATATATTTATATATAATTTTTTACTTTTTATCCATCAATGATTCCTAAAACGACGTTATCAAACCTTTATGACAGGAAATGTAACTGAGGCTTGCTATTTGGATTTAACCATGAACTTTATCATAAATAACTATAAATAAAAAAAACACAAATACAACCAAATATATAGAACTTGAATTAAGAAAATATATTTTACTTAAAATATAAACATAATTGCATATTTTGTTTCTGCACTTCTGCCTTCAGATTTTATATCAGTAAACATAAGCGCTGATACAGACGTCTGTGAAAGGCTCATATCAGTCGGGCTCTAATTTTCAAGCACATTGAACAGTAATGATGACTAATATGCCGAAGACATAATACCAAGAGGAAAGATATGAAATAAAGAGGCGGGGAGGACTATAATTGTTCAGTGGCCTCTTTGCTCCACATCCGTTGGTTTCTGAAACAACAGAGATGAAGGGTGATCGTTATCACTTCCGCTTGGATGAAATCCAAAGAGATTATGAGAACGACTCCACACATTTCGATACCTCTGTGGAAGTAAAGTGTTTCACATTGCAGAACTTATCATAATAACTCATATCTGTTTTTTTCAACAGGCAGCCAAGCTGGCGAACTACGCCAAGTACCAGCGTCTGTGTGACTTCCTCTTCATTGTGTTCAGCGTGGCTTTCTTCATCACACGACTTGTTGTTTATCCAATATGGTGAGTACTCTTGTCTGTGACACCTGAAACCTCAGCATGAATAATGTAACCGCTCTGCAGCGCCTGCTGTCTGATATTCACCTCGGATATTCTCATGGTGGCTTCTCCTGGCAACGAAATATCTGCGTTTTTTATGAGGAAGTGATTAATCAGGGATCGTGTTTCAGCAGGAAGGTGATGGTGAAATCTCTAACGTCGTATTTACATTATTCTTATTCTGAGAATATGCAATTTCAATTTGTAATACTTACTGACATATATCTATCAATATAAATGTCTTAAATACCATTCTTTATCTTTAAAATATCATTCATATCATTCTGAAAACTGAATTTATATTAAAAAATTTCTCACTAGTCACACATCAGTGCTTTGATTTCCTGAGTTACTGTAATATCAGGCCATATCCTGTAAATTTGACTAGTAACAGTGGTGTGAAACACACACAGCCTGTACTCTCCACTCCTTGAAAACCACCATGCTCTGATGTTTTTAAAACAACCATGAAGTGATGCAATTACCACCAGCTTGTAAATCTGATGAGGATGCATTTCCAGGACGACTAACGGATTCATCATCGCTGTACTTCTGGTCCCGAGACCTGAGACACAGACCCGCGGGGAAGTTTAGGCTCGAGAGGGAAACCGCGTGGACGTCGACTGTTCCTTGACAGAGACCTGGATGTTGAAGCTCAGACAATAGGGAGCATATCATCGCCAGAAGTAACCCGAGCAGCTATATTCAGTGTCTTGGCGTGGACGGATGATAGAGCTAGTGTTGCCGCTGCGGCTACCTGGACTGAAATCCATACCTATGGGGGGGGGGCGTGACCTCATCCATGTCACTCGCCTCTCTGTTTGCCACTGACTGCTACAATGGGCCTCATTAGCGGAGTGGTTAATAGTATGCTTAAGATAGAAATCCTGTTGCTCCCTCTGGGATAAGGAGACTACAAGTAGAAAACATCTGGACCACTTTCGGAAAGTGGTCTCAGATTTTGGACCCCACCGTATACGAGCCTTCCACACGCGTGTACAACATCTCTTTTGTCTCCTTTGTTTTGCCCCCAGGGTCCTGAACTCCACTATGTTCGAGAGCTGGGCCATAGTCGGGCCGTTCCCGTCCTGGTGGCTCTTCAACTTCTTGCTGCTCGTCCTTCAGTTGCTGCACGTCATCTGGTCCTACCTCATATCCCGTATAGCTCTCAAAGCCGTGCTGCGCGGCAAGGTGGGTCACCAACACCGTTAGCCCAAAAAAAACAATGAGACGGAAAATGAACCACCAGCCAAATTGTGGTCATTTCTAAATTTAAAAAAATGAAGGACAGACATTCAAGCAATAGCTTCCTTGAAGATTTGCAGTAAATTCGATGTATTAAAGTTTTGGACACCTGGTCAAATATAGAAACTTTTAAAGGTCAGTCACGGAGAGACAAGTGAATGAAGAAATATGATTTGCTACAGAATTAACAGATGATATGTGATGACAAAGTCTCGATAGTGTCTTTGGTGCTTAGACTACATGGGGAGATATTAACATCGCAGCTATTTTTAGGCGGTGAATTTTGCCGTCACTAAACTCTTTTCTCAGAGTGTCCATGACTCTGTCTCATCTCTCTGCAGACGCAGTTTGTTTCCTCTCCCTCTGGAATGCGAGAGGGAGATCCTGTCTTTCTGTCTATCTTTGTCCAATGAGCCCTCCGCCACTGCGCTCCCGCTTCTCCCCGTCTGCTCTGTCCGCTTGACAACTTTACCTTCTCTTATTTTTGGGCTGTAAGTTTCTGTTTAACCTCTTTCTGTTTTCTGATTCCTTTTTGTACACATCTTCATTCCTGCTCTCCCGATTCCATTTCCATTAGGATTTTGCGTAGTTGTCGTGGGTTCAGTTGGACAGCTGTTGCAGCATATCGGACACTCAAGATCAATCCCCACTCAAATAGTGAGCAAGTAGCAACAGTGGAAAGAACTCAATAAATTAAAAGTTAATTCATGTAAGAAAATATATAAAATACCTCCACTTGTGACCCCTTGATATGAAGTAACTCCTCAACATAGGTTTGTCTACAGACCGTCAGCAGTTCAGTCACAGTGATTTTCCACGATTTCCTTTATTATTAAAATAATTTTTAGAGGCTTTAAAAGGTCAAACTAGACATAAACACTGATGAATATTGTCCCGTCTATTTTCAAGAAGCATGTTAAATGAATAAATAAATATCCTGTTGTACCTTTGAACATTTTTAAAGTGGCTCCAGACAAAGTATTAGATTCATTTTAAACTTGATGAAAAAGAACATGAGCTCTTGCCCTAATGACAGTTATGGACACTATATTCAACTTGGCTCATTTTAGATCGAAGTTCAATTGTCAACATTAGTTAGCTGATAAAAAAAAGGTATGAAAATCTGCATTTTGACACAGGGGTTGTACAAATTATCCTTGGCCAAACTGTAGGTATACCCGTAAAACAAAGAAACAGTTGAACGGAAAGCAATTTTAAGGACAGACATATAGTTTTCTGAATCTGTTTAAAATTTATTCTCATATCCTTATTTGTAGTTTTTGTGATTAAGTCCCCCAATTCATAATGGCGCTAAATACATCCTTCTAATTGTGCTCGTAATGTAAGAGATGGAGGTTGAAATACACAAAAAGCTATTTTAATGTACATGTCAGTATTAAATGAAGAAGACAGAGAACTATATGGTCTTGTCCTTCTCTTCTTGTCAAAAACAACAGTATTATATGGCATTATATATATATATATATATATATATATATATATATATTTCTAAACCTGTGTAGTTTTTTACTTAATTCTCCGAATAAAATCAGTGTTTCCCGTCTACTAGGTGTGTAACGACGTCCGCAGCGACATTGAGAGCAGCTCAGAAGAAGAGGCCTCCTCGCCCGCAGCAGGACACAAGACTTCAGCTCATTCTCCCAAGGGACAAAACGGCACCAACGGCCACTGTGCTGCTGCCGCCAAGGCCCAGGCGCAGAACCACTGCAGCTGGTGACAAGGAGCCTGGCGCCCCCTGCAGTTTATTCCCCTTGACTACATCCCTACGTGCTTTGTCTTTGTGTCCGTCCACTTGTCGTGTCTGCAGTCCACCATCACACATTTACACTGACAGCGAGTGAGTGGGCACAGTGAGCTGATGATGGATGTATAGACACCTGATGTGAAATGAGGTGAAATGACACGGAGATCAGTGGAAGCAAAGTGATTCTTCAAATGGTGGGATTTTGTTTTCTGCTGAGTTTGGTTGCCGGTCGGTTTCAACGTTCTCGCCCAGTTTTATCGGTTGGATGAACTTTGATTATTTTTGTTTTCAAAGGGTAAGCTTCCACTGGAACACATCTGGTTTTAACTTTCAGGCATATTGCATTTCTTTTTTCTAAATTAGACAAGTCACAGCAGCTGTTATATCTGAGTATCTAATTTGTGTGACCAGAGGTGCATGACACTTTTGCAGTTTTTTTTTGTGTATTTATCCTTTAGCCACATAGCTTGGCTACTTTGTTACTTGCGTTCTGTTTGAGTTTTTGGTTTTTTTACTTCTTCTGAGTCCAAATGTTTATGAAAACATTCAACTTCACTGCCTATAGAGGAAACCAGGTATGAGGACTGTACTAAATGTCTGTGACCCTGTTCTAACTCAGAGCCTTGTATAAATGTTTTTCCAAATGTACTCTGTTGAAAGACGTCTTTCTTATTGCCCGTGTGGTTGAAGGCATTTAATATTATATAATACAAACAATTACAGCCATCTTCACTCATGACAAGGGTTTGATACAGGCCAGTGTTGCAAATAATAGGCTTTTGATTCATTTTCTTTGTGTTTACATGAACAAAACATCTTCCTTGTGAGGACACGACACCCTCACAAATAGACCAACACATCCCGATCCGAATCAAAATCTTGGTGACTTAGGGATGGACAAAAAAAGGGGGAGGAATGGGGGAAATGTCCACATCTGTGCAAAAGAAAAGGGAGATCAGTCTCATCAGTCTTTGATGGTTCCAGGATCCTGGTTTTCCGCTGCCACTTTCAGCTGGTTTTGCCGCTGCACGTAGCGGTATCCTCGCATGACACACAGGTATCCGCCGTACACCGTCAGCAGCATCATCGAGGCGGAGAAGGTCCGATAGCCGATGTCGGCCAGACGCTTTCCAGTCACCATGACGGGGATCCTGACGGGACCAGGAGCATAATGTCAGAGCAGCAAAACACCTAACCCACGTTATTTACAATTGACCAATATACTTGCGACACCAGTTTTTATTGCGGTATCCGTCTCTTTTGATGTTATTGAAAATACATTGCTGGATGAGCCAAAATACATTTTGTCTGGTCACTTTATCCATTAATAACAGTCAATAGATTTTCCACCATTTTGTAAACCGTGTAATATTTCATTTATGAGAACCATGATAGAGCATTTTGTCCACATAACCCACCAGTAGTGCCCCACTTACATAATCTATTACATACTTTTTCTTACATTTTATACCAAATGTTGTACTTTTACTATATTATAGGGGAATGATCTTTAAAACAAAACATTTATCTACCAGTAGTTTTTCATGAAAGTCAGCTCCACTTCAACCAACTACAGCATCCCAGAGCCACTTACCCGTTTGATCATCAGTTATCATAATATCTAACAATATCATTGACACTGTATAAAACCCGGAAATGGTCCAGTCCGCATTCATTTAATGTATAATATTTTACTCAAATATACTGATTTGGCAAGTGAGTGAGAAATGTAAATCTGATTGATTTATGAGCAGCATTGACACACAAGTCAGAACTAGTGAACTAAACAATAAACGAGTGAATGAAAACATACTGAGTGTTCAGATCAGATGTGTGGTGGTAAAAACAAACAGACACATAAACGAACAATTTCTTTTGCACATTTAAATACAGATGAGGGTCTCGTCTTGTCTCTGGTGTCCAGGGCAAACACAAACACTTGCTTACCTTTTTCTAATTTCAACGGACGATAATAAAACGCGAGTCTGTCGCAGTCGCCGTCAATGTCACAGCAGCAACATGTGAAATTAGCATTCGAGCTAACTAACCTTCGCTTTCGTAAGGTACGGGAACTCGGAGGGGACTTCTCACAAACCCGTGCGTAAAGTTGCAGAGCGCCACCTGCTGACCCGGAGAAGACTAGCTTCATATATTTACAATTATTATTATTTATTTTTTGGTAAAATTAAAGAATCCTTTATGAATCCCACCATGGAAAAAAATTGCCGTGCTATAGCAGCAAAAGGAAAATACAAAAAGAAACATGAGTAAACTTAAAAGTATAAATGTAAATATGAACATATAAGATAAGATAAGATAAGATATACCTTTATTCGTCCCACAATGGGGAAATTTGGACATTACGGCAGCAAAGTGGACAGAAGAATATAGAAAGAAATTTATAAGGGTTAGTATGTACAAAATATAACAAAATAATAACATTAAATAAAAAAGGTATATAAATACTATATACAGAGCAGAGGATATACATAAACACAAGGAAACGCGCACACAAATATATACATATATATACAGTATGAACAGGATTATACAGGATTATACACAATTGTTCAAATAGGAAATTATACATGGTGGTGATATATGATGCAGGTTATTTGTGCTGCTAATAAAGCAGTTGGAAATTTAAGTTCGCCGATCTAGTTATTGGTAGTTCTTGATTGCAGTGTAAAATTAAAAGTACTGTCAACTCTGTATAAATTACTTTGATACGGAGGAAAACATAAAATTGTGGCGATTCTCGATGAAGTTCTGCAGAGTGCGCAAGCAGTATATATGTGCCTTACCTCTCTCTCACTACCTGCGGTCTGCTTTGTGGTTTAAAAATCCTTTTGATCATAGATAGAAACGTATATTCTATTCATACCATAGTGAAATGAAATATCCTGGATCATAACATCTCCTTTAGTCACAAGTGGCCGAAATAACACATAATGGTTCAATTCGACTGCTGATTATTGTTTCCACCCGGAAGCATTTGAGAGACGCGCAGTACAATGGCAACATGTTCGCCGGGCGGTGATTCTGTTGATGAAACTAATGATCCAGGAGCAGCTCCGTATGGCAACTTCATCAACTATTACACCTTCAACCCTCCGGAGAACCGCCTGAGCCTGATTCCAGCCACACTCCTCCAGGATCTAGGTTACGGCCGCGGACACGGGACCACACTGATGCTGGACGTGGGCTGTAATTCAGGGGTACGAGAGTCTCTGGATTTACAGTTCCGGTCTCTGAACTATGAGAACTACTATCCCAAGCTGGCAAATTACGGTGTAACAGCAGCACGTTTCACACAGCGCACTTTAAAAATATATACAATATCTATACAATTAAATGTAAAATATACGAATTGCAAAAAATATAGAGAATAAGAATAATAATTTAAAGAAGTTACTTGAAAATATTAACAGTAGAAATAGTGCAGTAGTACAATCAGTTACCAGTAGTTCTCCATGTACATTTGATGCCGTTTCATACAGACTTACCTGTGATGCATTTGGTACTCCGCCATAACACGTCATGTCATTTTATATTCCATAATGACATGTGGAATAAGCGACTTGTGAGCATCATTTAAATGTGAATGGTAAAACTTTAAGTGGCAGAGGCCGAGATATCCTGACTTTTACTCCTAACCTTGGGTCCTACATTTCCCACAATGCAACAGACAAGTCTTTCATTAAAGCCTGATGACATCGGTCTGTTTTTTTCCACACTTCCCTCAAAGCTGCAGAAGTCATACAACTTTTTTGTTTTTGTGTAATAGTAATGAGTACAAACAACTTCGTGTCAAATTGGTGGATTGTCCCTTTAAAATAAACATGGCTGTCCTCTTTGTTTCACTCTGTATGACAGGACCTGAGTGTAGCCTTTTATAAGCATGTGGTGGAGGAGCCCGTGTGTGAAGTGGACGTTCATCTCCTGGGCTTCGACCTGGACGAGGCTCTGATCGAGCGGGCTCAGCAGGCCAACCCTCTGCCCGGCAGCATCTCCTTCATCCCTCTGGACATCACTACGGACACCGAGCAGCTGCAGGATTACCTCACCGGACGTGGCTGCTCTCACTTCCACCTGAGTCTGTGCCTGGCCGTCACCATGTGGGTCCACTTAAACCAAGGAGACTCGGGCCTGCTGAAGCTCCTCTCTCGCCTGGCCTCCATCAGCCAGCACCTCCTGCTGGAGGCCCAGCCCTGGAAGTGCTACCGCTCGGCTGCCCGGCGGCTGAGGAAGCTGGGCCGCTCCGACTTTGACAACTTCAAGACGCTGAAGATTCGGGGGGACATGGCAGAACACGCCAGGGAGCATCTGGAGGGACACTGCGGCATGGAGCTCATCCAGAGTTACGGCAGCACCGTATGGGACCGAAAACTGCTGCTGTTCAGGAGGAGATGAGGACGGGAGGGAGAGTCAGGTTTTCATCTGCTGCACAGGAGCTGCAGGGAGATGATCAGGGAAGACAAAGCCACAGAGACAAATGTGGGGAATGGGAGAAAACAGGGTCTCATTATTCAAACATTACTTAGCATCAGTTTATCATAAAAACAACTTCACCGGTTCCAGCTTCAGAAATATGAAGATCTGTATTTATCTTTGTCTTAACAGAGTATTCATGTAATCTCTTGGATTTGACATACGAAATAAACTGAAGACGTCACATTAGGCTGTAGGAACTGGTGATACATTTTTTTGTCTGACCCACCAGCCCAAAACCCAAAGATTTTTTACTTCAGAAATAAAAAATAAAAATGCCATTAATCAGGTTGTCATTCATTAACACAAGCACTTAAATGTAATGTATCTGCCTCAACCCTGATGTATTTTATTAAAAGCTACTCTTCACTTAATGAATGTGCTATCACCCAAAACAAACTTGAGCACCACATTGTAATTTTCATCATTTTAATTACAGAATACTAAAAATAACATTACATAAAATGTCTTTTTAAAAGAAACCATTGAATATTACAAAGGTTGTAAATTTTGTAAAGTTAGGATATAAAATCTTTGAACAGTGGTGCATAATTGAAAAAGAAAAATAATTCTCATAAAATGTATATATTAACTGTTCTACTACATAAAAATGAGATGGACACAAATTGCAGACAGATGAGATGAGCAGACACCGCCATTACCGCAGTGATCTCTCCTTTCGAAGGAAGAAAGACTTGAGATGCACAGCACACCACAATCATCTTAAGTTCTCAAGTTATGTCTATGTTCAAAAAATTTTTAAAAAAATAAGGGGGGGGGGGAGGGCTGGGTGGTTGTTATCATTTACAGCTGAGGAAAACAAACGAGCTCAAGAAACTAAAAAAAGTGACTTGGTGACTGCTCCCAATATTCACACATCGCGATGGGTTAAAAACCCAGACTACACTGGCCTTGGTTCCATAAACACACACCGTTCTCCACAGGTTTAAGCTGTACAAAGAGTAGCATCATTTTGAGAGAAAACTCATACTGAAATCATTCCGCCAAGATGGGGAAACAAGGATCAGTTGTCCTTTCAGTCTGCTAATACAACCGCCGTTCCTAAAACCCTTCTGTACAACTGGTCAGTGAGATTCACCGAAAGCTACAATGGTCACATAATTCAGATCAGGAGGTCAACCTTAAAGAAATGGAATAGACTATACACAATAATGGGGGGGGGGGGGGGGGGGGGGGGTCGTGGAAGTGGGCATGCATGCATAATCCAACAGTGTGCTTGCTTTCTCCCTCTTCTCTGAGTTTGACGTCGCCCTGTGGCGCATCGTCGTGAGCCCTTGTTAAAAAGATGTTTTTAAGTCGTCGGCACAGAATCACTCAGGGAGAATTCACCAATCGAGGACATTCAGCGTCTGTTAGAGCCGTGGACGCCTCTCTACATGTACAGCACACTGGCCGGTCACGTCCACACAGAGGTATTTCATTCGTCTCCTGCCGTTCGAGAGACGCGCTGTGTCACATTTTTGGTAAACAGACACAGATTTTTCAGAGGGGGGGGGGGGGGGGGTCAACAGTTCATTAAGATATTTAAAAAATAAAATGTCCAAGATATGGTTTTAATCAAGAGTAACGCTGAGTGGCAGAATCACTGTTCCTTCTATGCAGTAGTAGTGGTTTCAGTGTGCATGAAGACCAGGTGAACAAATGCAGAAGGGGGGGGGGGGGGGGGTGGAAGGGAAGTAGACAATAACCCAGAGGACATCTCACAAGATGGAGGACGTCTCAGACACGAGGCGTTTGAGAGGAAATGAGGCGAGACACACCAGCAGAGCTACTTGGTTCGGCTGGTCTGTTGCTCAGACAGCTGTAGTTTCTTTTCTTTTCTTTTTTTCACCAGGGATCCAGGAGCTGCTGCTTATCATGTAAGCTAATAATGCTGTTTAGGTTCAGATGAGTTCCCCCTGAGTTAGTGCACACGTCAAGAGTCAGACGGGCCTCGCCCGCTTGTTCGTTAAGAAATCCACAAGAAGGAGCAATAAGGAAAATGATAAAATCAATTCAGCAATCCCGTATCAAGCTTACAGTTAGCTTTGGAGAGAAAGAGCCCGTTGTAGTTTTACAAATCTGTGACTGGGGAAGGGTTGAGTCAATGTTGTTAAGAGTGGAAGGGTGAGAAAAAGTTCAGGCGGAAATACGGCAGCTCCCACAAAGTGACGCAGCCGACTTCAGAGTCCTGCTCATTTCCTGAAAACTCTGAGAAGTATGCGTATTGTTTTGTGTTGTGAATGTCACGTGTGCTGTGTAGTGCCCAACCAGAGACTGCGCTGCGTTTGCTTGAGCATGATCATACTTTATGCTTTAATCTGAACAGCTGACATGATTCTCAAGTGGTCGTTGGTGCAGGTCTGCCCAGCAGGCGTGTGGTCGGGAGGGATGGGGGGTATCTGGTCGGTTGCTGGTGTTTGCAGGTTTGCACTGACTGTGCGTCAGTCAGACAGACAGACAAGTAGGTAGACAGGCAGGTGGGCTGTAACAGGAGTTGGGGGGGCGGATGCTAGATCAAAGGAGCAGTGTCCATCAGGCCTTTGTTTGGGTCCAGGCTGGCAAAGAAGCGGACGTCCCGGTCCTTGTCGGACTGCAGGGCCATCACGGTCTCCTCCAGCTCGTCAGAGTAGGCACAGCCCGGCTCCTTGAAATAAGCTGCAAAACAAGAACAAGACTCCTTTAGTAACAGTAAAAACTTACCAGCAAAAAGCTGTAGCGTAGGTGTGAGAGAAACAGGATCAGAGCAAAGTGCTAAAGCAAGAATATGTAACATTTGACAGATGAGGTAACACACCTCTTAATATGTGTAATAAAACACATTCAGTTCACTATAGTGTTACTGTGCCACAACAGCAGCTTATCATCGCTAATTGAAGCTCTTTGTGTGTTTTGGGGTAGTTCATTGATTTTGTGACTGTTCTCCACTTCTAACTCAAGCTTTTCAGACATCAACTTCTGAAAATGCCAGGAAAATTGGGTCCATTGGGGGCATTTTCCAGAGTCAGACACGTTCACAACAACAGGAACATTTCCAGATCATTCACGCGAGGGGTGGCGCCTGGAAATTTTAGAACGGCAACAGGAAAAGTTCCAGAAAATGTCTGGAGCAACGTTTGCGTTCTCACATACAGTCTCTCCGGAAAAGTTAAGGAAAATGTCTGGATGTCAGTGCATTTCTGAGAGCCGCTATACTATACACCACTTTCAGCATTTAGCATTATCATTAGCAGCTTCCTGTGACCACACAGCCTGCTGTTCTGATCCATATTTCTTCCTTAAAAAGGCATAGGTCAATATTTTGCAAATATGGAAACACCATTTCACTTTTTTTGCCCAGAGTTTAATGAGAAGTACCACTGCCATATCAGTGTTGAGGTATGGACCTAGAGCCAGGAGGTGAGCATCTTAGCTTAGCATAAAGACACGAAGCACAGGGAAACGGCTACCAGCACCTCTACAGCTCATTAATCGAGGTATAACCTAAATTTACATTTTAGATTTACTCATTTGACACAACTATCTTATATATCTTGATTATCTTAAAGTAACTGAACTAAGCTTCAGTGCAGTACGAGACCTTGAAGCAAGTGAACCTAGGATGTACTGTAAAGCAGACAGGTTGTGAGTTTTACAGAGAATCAGTGCATTTCTGAAGATGTAACTATCCCTTTAAAAAAAGGTGACAAAAGTCACTGGGTTCCTTTGCTTTGTACCTTTCTCCATGACACTCTGTCGTAGTGCCTTGGCCACCAGTACGCGGACGTTCGCCACTGGGTCTGATGAGAGGCTGAGGAGGCTGGGCAGGAGGTGCTGACTGAACTGCTCCATGGGCATACAGTCCTCCTCCACTATGGCCTGAAATATAAGGAAACAAAGAAGACAGTCACTCAAACAGGTTGGTGTGACGGCGCTTTGTTCACAGGTGCTACAAACTACGACAGATCGAGAATATCTCATCAGACAGAACGGTTGAGAAACAGGCTCCTGAACAAAAGAGTTTCCCCACAAGGCTATCGGCATATTACATAGCTGGAGTTACCCAACCTGACGACAGATAAGAATGTGACTAACGTCGTAACTGCATGAAGAGAAAGACAGTGTTCTGTCTGCACGAAGTGAGCATGAAGTATTACTCAACATGGAAATGTTCCAAGAAACAAAAATGTGATTCAAACTAGCAAATAATAATTTGTGATTTCATTTCTATTTGCCTAAAGAAATCTTAGAAAACCATCAGACTATAATCAGACAAGCACTCAAACAGCTACATACAGAACTGAAAAAACAGATACAGAGACGATACAGCAGCTGCTGCCCCACCATTTGGTGCAAAGCAATGTGAGATATGAACACAACAGACCTGGCAGATGAAGGCAAACGCCTGCCTCCCGACCCACTTGGGACAGTGGCAGAACCTGACGGTGAGCTCGTTGATGAAGTTCAGGCCCAGATCGTCAGCACCACATGCATACAGCTTCTGGAGGATCTCTACAACCTGAAAATATGGTAGGTGCCGTTAACAATGTACGTTTCTTAGACCTACACTATAAAAAAGAAAAAAAATGTGCATCAAGTCCAGGGTCTCACAGAGTATGAGAAAGCAATATGAGATACCGGCTGCAGAAGCTATAATGAAAACTTTACACTTTCATCTGCATATAAAAGAATAGTTCAACATTTTACAAAATATCCTTTCGACCTTAATGGTGAGATTTATTTGAGAAGATTGATTCATTTCAAATGAAAATATGAAACTTATGTCAGCAGCCTGCTAGCTCAGCTTAGCATAAAGACTGGAAACAAGGGGAATGACTATCTCTTTCCAAAAGGAACAAAACACTGCATTTCATTTATATAAATCCATACAGAAATTAACACATTAAACCAAAACTTTGTGGGTTTATGGTTAGTTTTGTTATAGATTATTTCTTGGAGGGAAGCAGTGGTCTCCTAATACAACACGAGTCAGAATGTGATAATGACCAAGTGTTTCTCATCAAGGAGAGAAAAAGGAGGGATAACTAAAATGTCCAACTATTCGTTAAACAAATGAGAACTTAGCACAAGTGACTGTAACTACTATCCAGTGTCTCTGAAGCCAAGCTAAAATGATCAGGCACAGCCATCTGTCAGGGCATTACTTTGTCTCATAACAACGCATACTGAACATCATCCATCTGTGTGACTCATTTCCCCTTTGTCTCAGATTTTTCCATTGTTTTTGCTGAGCCGACCATCTACAACAAGCTGCTAATGGTTTTTTTCCTTCACCAGATGTTCCCTACATCGGTAGAGGAAGAAAAAATATAAAACGTACCAGTTTGTAGGAGATCCACCTGACCTCTGAGACTTTGTCAGAGCAGAGTGTGAGTGCTATCTGTCTGAGGTAGTCATACACGTCATAGTGGCTGTACAACTCTATGATCAAGATCAGCTGCCTGGAAGGAGACGGGAAAACACAAGGGTTATACAAACCTTCTTTAAAATTGTAGAACATTATAGTAAATTACATTTCAAATGCGTAAATAAACTGTTTCATTTATACGGACAGTAACGCAACGACAGAATCATATCAAACCAACACACAATGTTACAGGAGACGAATTCAGCGCTGACATTCTGTCAATGAGCAGGACGCTCAAAATATACATTTCAAAATTCCTTCCCGACTGGGAGAGGAAAAATGGAGACGTACTCTGCCAGCTCGTATCTGAATCTCCAGTTGCGACTGTTGTCCGTCACCATGAACTCCTGCAGCTGGTACAGATATTCTCTTCTCTTTTCTGCGTGCAGCAGCTGCAACAAGGAGACGCACATGTAGCAGCTTAGTTATCTGCTGCCTTACGTCAATTGTACAGCAACTGATCAAAACTGGTTCAGTCCCTTTAGTCATCATATTCATAACAAGTGTGCTGCAAAGGCCTTATATGGCAAAACAAAGTCTTCTGGCTTAAGAAAACGTAATAATATTACTCTCAGAAAGTATTTTCACATTTGGACCAGCAGTAGAATCTTACCTTGAGGAAGTCGTACAGATGTTTGAGCACGCCGATGCGGACCTCGTCCAGGTCTTTGAGGAAACCGTTGAAGATGGGAACCAGATCAGCCGCCGTCAGCTGGTCTCCGAGGATAACCGCCAGCTCATGGATGGAGAAAGCCAGCGTGCGTCGCACCTTCCACTGAGAGAGGGAGAAACACTAAATTATTATGGCAAATTCTTTTAAATTGCTTTTTTTTTTTAAATAAGCAAAACAAAATCTTATAGGAGCCAATGTTTGTGCTCTGCTGAGTGTTTATTCTAGTTGTATTTATAATTATTGATAAAGTAATAAAATAAATGACTTGAGAAACTGGTCATTCATCTGAACCCCTCAGTCACTGGTAGCAGTCCACTTCGATGTTGTTTGAGCCAACAGTGACATTCGTTTCTGTGATCAGGTGATGAGGAACCGAGTGGCTGAGCGTCATGATTCTGTCACTGCTGCTGTGACGCAATAACTCACTTTGCTAGATTCCATTTCTTCATCACATCCCAGTCCAGTAATGAACTTACACAACCAACTACCAACCATGACTTATTGTTTTCACCTTGTGAGTCACACACAAGCAGATGTGATCCCATCGCAAGATGGATTCTAGTTTTATGGTCTCTAGGGTTTGTGGAATAACATCTGAATATCTAATATTAATCCATGAACATGTACAACTCAACACAGAATTCTTCAGTAAAGCACAAAGCTACTGCTGTTTCTTTTTAATAGTTGGATTTTGATCATTTCAACAGATGAACAGATCAATAAATTACCATTGGGCGGACAACAAGATGATCCAATACTGAAACGCTACATGATTTCATCTTATTATTGTGAAACAGGCTATGACTATACACCTATAATCCTCTAACAGCAAACCCCCTAAATTACTTATCCTTACGTTTAAATATATAGTAAATCATTCTGTAATAATATGGCTTACATTTTTGATGCAGTGGAAACTGTAAGCCCCCATCACACATTTCTCTGCTTACCTGCACGTCAGTAGCGAGGGTTTCATACGTGTCCTTGAGGCAGTGCCAGTTCTGTCGTCCCAAAGTGAGCGCGACCCCGGGCAGGCTGAAGGCACAGTGTTTGGCTATTTCTGTATCCACCGTCTGGGCCCGGGCCGGGTCCGTCATGGAGAGATACTGATCCAACAGCTGCTGGGGGATGACATTCTGCGGAGATAAAAAAGAGTTTGATGACCAAAGAGGAACAGGGAAAAGGTATTTAAATAATACATGTCAGGGCTAATCAATAACAACAGTAAGGAGCAGATCAATATTTACATGACGTGAGAGAGAAATGCTTACTGACCTGGATTTTAGGCTTCTCCTCTGACAATGGACTGTGAGCAAAGTCATCCTTTCCCTCCTCCTCAACTCTCTCGATTAGTTCAGACTCCTGAGGAAAACACACACACCAAACAAGCAAGGTACCGATTAAAGACGTGTACTTTTTGTCATTCTTTCATTTGTTCTCCATAAATACGCAAGACATGAATGAGTACTGGATTTCGAATTGTGTGTCGTGGGATCAGAGGGGATACAAATCTCTTAGCTGGAGAAAAACAGATCAACAAACAAAAAAACAAGAGCTCAGCACTATCCTGCTTGTAGAAACGATCTCTAGAGCTGCTACAAGTCAGAATAAGTATCCTGTGTCAGCAGCATGATCACGTATGATACATGTCTCATTCTGTGGTGGAAATTTCAATGGGAAAAAAAATAAATCCTTCGCTGTAGTTACAAACAGCAGAACTCAGATTAAACCCCTTCCAACAAGTATGATCCCAGCTACTCAGTACATCTGTTCAGAAATATTATAATATAATCTGAATAGTCTCGTACTAGAACAGGTGAGTTACGAGGAGAGTCTTCCTGGTCCTCCTGGGGCTCAGTCTGCGTCTCTTCGTCTCCTTGCTCCTGGACGGGGCTCGAATCGGAATCGGGAAGCGTCTCCATCGTTTGCTCCTCTTCTGTGGGGCTCTCCTCGCTCTCTGACTGAACTTCCACAGATGTGCTCTCCTCAGATGGGCTCTCCTCAGACGGGCCCTCCTCAGACGTGCTCTCCTCAGACGTGCTCTCCTCAGACGTGCTCTCAGGCATCACCTCTAACTGGGGTTCGGTTGGGCTGTCGTCTGTTGGGCTGTCGTCAGCTGGACTGTCGAGCTGGGCGGCCTTCAGAGCTGCCGACAAGACCTGGACTTGAGCTGGAGGTAAATTACAGATGCAAAGTTCAATCCATGTGCCAACGCCGTGCTAAAATAAATACAGTGATAACGTAGTTCTCAGATAGTCCGGCTCTGTACACTCACCTTGCACATCAGGGTCATCCATGTGCGGTTGCAAACAGTCCAAAACCTTCTGGATCTGGTCACTGGTGGATTTGCCATGACTGGACATGGAATTAGGACAATTATCTTCAGGTTCCTCCTCCTCCTCCTCCTCCTCTCTTTCTCTCTTCCTCGCTTCCTCTGATGTTGGACAACTTAGCATCTCCAGTTCCCCGCTGATGTCTGGTAACGGAGACCTCCAGTAGTTGAAAGAATTAAAGTTCTCGTCTGTCTGTTCCTTCTCTTTTGTGTTCTTGGTGTTGTTTGTCGTCATAGGCCTGCCGTTGCTGTTTGAGACGGTGCGGGTGTAACCACCCTGCAACCCCCCGGGAACAGAAGCGTGGTTGTCATCAAAGTTGTGCATGTCCTCGCCGTCAGCTGTTGACACATGCTCTGGAGACGGTGTCGCGCGGCCGTCCTGGTTGGGAGGTGTGTGAGCGATGGTTCTTTCCGTGTGGCAGCCGGTGATGTCGGAGCAGTTCAGGGAGTTTAGGGAGCAGTTGCTGAAATAAGTAACAGAATATGAAGACCTAAGTTAATCCTTATATCTTACACATAATCATATGTACCTTATCTTGTCATAAGCCTCTTTGTAAATGTTGAGCATTAGCTGCATGCCCAAAGCCAAGAGTAAATTTCAAACTCTACAAAGTACCTCTATGGGGGTAACATGGGTTTTTCCCGGTACAATGCATATTTGTCAGCTTCAATGCCTTTTTATTTCCTTGTTACTGCAGATAAACCTTTAAGCCAAAAGACAAAACTGGTCTGCCCTTATTAAGCTCAGCGATTACGAGCATGATTCATCGTGACAATTATGCAATGATGCAGCTGTGCCGACACAAACTGAAACGTGTTTAGTGCCACTGCGTTTTGTTATAATAACTGTCTGAACCAACAAGTGTCCACTAAATAAAATTTCAACACTGTGACCCAAAATAGACAAAAAACAGAACATGCACTCCGTTTTTATGTGAACAGACACAAAGAAACATCTTGTGTCTGTTGTTGCAGCAGTGATGAGGGTCGGGTGGCCTTACCCATCCAATGTACACCTGGGGAGCTCTAGTAAGGCACCGTCCTCTCTGAAGTGAAGGCCTGTGCTGGAGGGGTTGGCAAAGGTGGAGATGAAACGTCCCAGTGACTGAAAGGCAGCCTGGCGCACCTGGAAGTGGAGCAGGAAGGAATCTCTGAGTTTCATTGTTACTACAAAATAGTTTTTTTAGGCCAATCAATCAAATTAGTTAAAATAAAGTTAAATATTAAAATATTATGCAGATGTGGACAATTGAACAATGTGCAGTTCTGTGTGATCAAACATATCCAGACTAAACTGTCCAAATGCTAGAAAATGTTGGCCTGTATGTCATGGAATCACTCACACAAACACATATATATATTGAATAGAGGAAGTATAAATTGAGCTTTAGTCTGCATAGCCTTTAACAACCTGTTACACTTCTGAACCTCACATTCCAACTTTTAGTGATTATGATAATTTGAGTGTTTTTAAGTATGCAAAATTGCCAGTTAAGAGCGGTTTCATATTTCCCATGCTTATCTTAACACTTCATTTTACACATTCATATAAACAACGTTCAAACTTCAAAACCAGAAACGAAAGGGCGCACATAGTGCTGAGGTAAGGAAACTTTCTAGATTCAGCAAAAACTGCTTCATCATAGTACAGAGGAAGTTGCACATAAATGCGCTAGTCATTTTTTTTTGCAAGCTTATGAATTTGGATTTTTTTCCTGCGTTTTTGTGTGCATGTCTTACCCAGCGGGACTGGTCACTGATGAGACTGATGAAAAGGGGGGACAGCTTTGCACGTCGCACCTCCGGAGAGGTGGAATTGGAGACCATCATGAAGCACTCGGCACAGGCTTTCCTGATCCCCCAAAGACTGTCTGAGCACAGATCGAAAAACTTGGCCATCTGCGTTACAAGAAGAAACGAGTGCGTAAATTTAACAATGAGTGATTTTAACTGTGAAGGGCTTGACAGCAAGTAAACATAGGTAACTAGATGCCCTAAATACAATGTGTTCTACATTTTGTATTGACTCAGGAGAAGTTTGAAGAACACTGGTAATCAATGCTTAACTTTAATGTTACACAGGGAAGTAAATGTAAATAAGTGATGAAAATGGAGTCTCAAGTCTCTCACCAGTAGTTTTTCTGTGGCCTCTTGACCCACAATGGAACAAAACTCTCCGAAATTCGCTGCACAGACCTGTGAAATATAAATAGTGCAAACATTTTAAGAACAATGATACAAAACTAAAGCGCCAAATAAATATCCCATAATAACAGGACATTTTTTTGTAATGTCCTGGGGTTCTCTGGATCTTTTTTACTTGCATTATTATGCGTCCGAGTTCAGAAAATCGATTCGTGCATCTGGACTTTGATCAGAAAAGCCAAACTACACAATATTGATTTGCAATTATAGATCACACTGCCTGTAGTTTCAAACTTTAAAAAAATCTTAAATTTTTAATATGATCTCTACATACACAACTTTACTTAACTTTTAATAATAATTTTGTATTTTCTCTACAAAACCACAATAGACCATATGTGATGGCTTCAATCGATGTAAAGTTGTATAGAAAATCCTGTTTGACAACAGATGGCTCACTGAATGAAACAAGGATTTTGTTTTAGTTTGTTTTGTTGTGATTATTGAAACTCTGGTTAACACATTTATACTACATCAATTTTAGATCCTGGGCGTAAGAAGCGAAACAACACATTTATTTGTAGCACTTTGAGATTGCTTTTAGAAATGAAAAGTGCTCTATAAATGAAATTTATTATTATTATTATTATTATTATTATTATTATTATGAAGAGGTAAAGCACTATTCACCACATTTGACCAGCTTTGCAGCTCTTTAAAAAAATTAAACTCTTTCCCAACTGGCACCAGTTACACCAGAGAATTAACATTCCTCAGTAAACAACAGCGTAGTGTGGGCTAAAGAGTTATTGAATTTATCCTCATGGAACACCCGAAACTAAATTAAGCTCTAGCTCACACAAGTTGTGACTATGTGTTGAAAACAGAATATCGTGTAGGTTCATGATCATTAAGTAATTTCAGGGCGTTACAACCATCGTGACCTTCTGGTTGGAGGAGATAATCATGGTTTGGAGGTTGTTACCTTGCGGACTTGGAAGAGTCTGGCATCACTGCACAGGTCACAGAAACGTGGGAGTAGTAGATGCTCCACTGTGTCTTTGCTTAACATGGTGACGACTTTACACATGATCTGTAAGAGGAGACATATGGGGAGCACTTAGTGCAATCACAGCTTCCATTACATAACTAGTCTGCACTGCAGACTGAAAACTAGCTCAACATTTGAAAGCTAAACAATCTGCCACTGCGGGAGCAACAGGGAGCATTTGGGAGGAGAGGAATTGTGTGAGTAATATAGTAGGTGAAGCTGTGTGTTTAATGAGGCTAAACCTCATTTAAATTGAGTGAAGAGAATTGGAGAATAGCAAACACCTAAAAACAACATAAATAAGAGAGCCTTTAAATAATAACCACATTTAATGTGGGCGTTAAAATTAGCTGTTGTTCATACTTTCAAAGTTTAATAACATGTGAACATTTTCTATTTATACAATTAAAAAACAATCTCAGCTGCCATCAGTCATGCTCCACTAACTGGACGATACACACAGGCAAGGACTGATTCCCATAAAGCAATAAAATAAAAAAAATATATAAAAAACACTGTGCCACCCTGGATGCATCAAACTTAAAAACATTAATAACCAGGTCTTCATAGTCTCTGTCTTTAGGTTGGGTCTACCGTGTGGTTCAGTTAAAGTTCACTCAAGCTAATTGCCATGATAATGAAAAACAGACAATTCTAACACAAGTGGATATACTTACAGCAACAGCCTCTATTTTGTAGTCATCGTCACTGCTGGGTTCTGTGAGGTCCAGCAGAACTGGACATACTTTGGTCTCCATGTCAGCTTTAGAGATGAGGCCCTGCTCCAACAGAACGAGCAGTGCCGCCTGGCTTGTCTTCCGCACCTGGAAAGATGGAAGGAAGTTTACAATCAATTAAAAAAATTAAATAAATCTGTTATCTTAAACTTAACTTCTCTAATTTAATTTGAGAAAAAAAAAAATATTTCAGAATGACAAGTGAGACAGTTGGTCATTTTGACACCTACCTGGTTATTTGGATCAGTGAGATACCGGACTACGATTGGTACCAAGTATCTCGAAAAGGCGGCTGGGAAATTGGGCCGACTCTCGTGTAAAAACATGGCAATGTTGGGGACCTGCTCCATCAGTTCAGCTCGCACTGTGGGCTCTGAGAATACACATCACATTATACAATTAAGGAACAAAGATATTAGGCGTGCATTACAGGGCAAAAAAAATCTTATGTACATTCAACCATGTAGAAATTAAATCATGAAAGAATTTAATCATGCATATAAAAAAAAAAGTAAGGTTGTGCCAGATTTATAGGATGAAAAAAGAAAATGCATCTACCTCCATCTTCTGACATTCTGGCAACTGTCTCCATGACACTGATAAAGTCATTTTCATTGTCACTGAACTCCCGTAGCACATCAAGCAGACCACGAGCCACAATCTGCCTAGAAAGCAACAGGAGCTTCAAGTTAGTAAGACTGCCTGCCAATACCTACAAAGTGCAAAGAGCGTAACGCACAGCACTGACAGGGCTGTCAGGTGCATTATACACATGTGCTTCAAAATGACAGGAGGGCTTGAACTCTGCAAAGCTGAGCATGAAAAGCATGAAGACAGGAGCTGAACACGTTTGCGTAGGGACAACAGCAGTATTAAATGTTTGTAGAAGGAACTGTGAGAATAAAATCCACACATTAATAAACAAAATATTAAACATGCACACGATAAAAATATCCATTAAACCCGTCTGCTTTAGTCAACATAATGAAATGTTTTCCACACAATGATTTATTTGTGGCAGCCGGCATTAATATCAATGTTGACTGGCACATACATTTTCTTTATGAAACTGATTGTGTGGAAAAACACTGTGATGCCATGTTGAGATGGACACAATCCATCCGAGGCTTTACTTCAAGTCTTTTGACATTCCTGCAGTACTGAGTTAGCACAGGTATGTGATTAGTAAATACGCAGGAACGCAGACGTCCAGACGACTATGCAAAACATATGCCCAGGTATTACTTTAAGATTGCACAATGTGTCAGTATCACATCTCAATTTATGAAGTATAATCCATGACTGAATACAATTAATTCAATAGTTATGAAGAAAAGAAAGTCAAATAACAACATATTGTTACTGATCCTTGAAACTGTAGCTGATTAAAGGCATAATGTTTGCTACCATTTGTGTTTTCTACGCTTCATTCTGCATTTGTATCAATCACTCACTATCAGCTACAAGCACGTTCAAGTGAATGAGGCAGTGTTGTCTGTTTGTGGGTGTTGCCCGAGCACAGGGCTCCACTTACCTGTTAAAAACATTCTCACTGAAGGCATACTTCTCTAGCCTCCCGAGAGGGGTGAGGTTGTCCTGTCCTGCATCGAGAAAAGCTGTGATGCGGATGCCGTCACACTCTGAACCATAGTCATCAAATCCAACTGTGGGAGGGTGAGAAGAGTAATTTTACAGTCACACAAATTGTCAGAAACTAAACTCTAATGCCTACAAAAACAAAACTAACAAGGAGGACACTGACAGATGAACCACAGTAATTACAGTGTCATGCTGATGCTACTGAATCAGGCTACATGTCAGGAATGAAGACCCTCCAATGGGTGAATAAACCACACGGGCTCAAGTCTAACTGATTATTCATTTGATCGTCCAACCATAAATACACACTGGCTTTGCAGTCGGATCCGAACCCTGTTTCATCACCCTGGCTAAGGCAGACATCAGGGATTGCTCGTCAGTATAACTGCTAATAATAGCATGGTGTGAAACCTTGAAATACTGTTGACAGCTTTAAATTTCACACGGGTGAACGGGGTTGCCCAAACAGATGACAATTGCATATATACCTCCCTGCTGAAGGGAAGGAAAACAAAGTTCTACATACAGTATATGCGAGGCATTAATCATTTTAATCCAGGTATTGTTTGATGTGGGTTATCTAAGTGAATTAAAATAACTGGGATACTCACAGTCATCCAAATCATCATGGCCATCTTCAAAGTATAAAGATAGACCTGAAAGGATAAAGCAATTAGAGGGGTGGGGGTCCATGGTGGCAAACATATCATCAACATACCCTCACTGTGTCTCTGCACCACTCTGTCCTACAAAGTCAGAGCAATTTTGAGTTGGCAGTTTTACA
This sequence comes from Scophthalmus maximus, assembly GCF_022379125.1. Lineage (NCBI taxonomy): Eukaryota > Metazoa > Chordata > Actinopteri > Pleuronectiformes > Scophthalmidae > Scophthalmus > Scophthalmus maximus. The sequence continues at coordinate 7,145,009 of NC_061520.1, forward strand.
AGCTGCCAATGACAAAGAAAGGAAAAAGTCTCCTTCAAAAACATTGACAATAAATCAATATGGTCACACTGATTAATCACTTGGCAAAAGTGAAACTCGGCGCATTCACACAACATTATTAGATTGGTGATGTGCAGTCGGTAAATCAAAGTATTATTTTTTACTGAAACCCCCATGAAGGAAACATTTTCAAAAACACATTTACTGTCTAAGATGAAGTTTTTTTTTATTACTCCAGTCAATAAGGTGGAATATTCAAGAACACATCCTTAAAACACAGCGAGATAGATGCTGTATCTCACAGAATGGATCAGATTAAATGACTATGGTCCCTAGACATGTTCCTGTACATGGTGTTCAGTTTATTAGGAATACCTATCAGAAATGAATGCAGTCTAATACAAAAATCCTGCAATAAATGTCACTTTCTTGAGGGGAAAGGAAGTCAAACAGTCCATTGACTCAATATTTCCATTAATCCAAAGACTATTAAGACTATAAATACTCATTTTGATTGATCTTTATTTAAATTTGTCATCCCCACAAACTCAGAATGATAGTTTTATTTTACAAACCACTTCATATGTATTCTTCTTATGGTAGTTTTTGCGACACAATAAAATGATATTCCTATTCCTTTCTGCCAATTAGGGCTACGACTCCCCAATTACTTTCGTTAACAACTACTTAAATAATTGATTGCTTTGTTAAAAATGGCCAGAAAATCATGAAGATAAAAGGGATCGCTATCATATTTTAACAATGCACAACGCTTGAAAATATACGTATTCATTGGTTATTAAAATTGCTGCAAATAAAATTCCTAAAAAATAATCTTATCCTATTGGATGAAAATGATATTTCCAGTTTTGCTTCTCATTATGATCCAGTCCACTGAATGAGACAAATGAGAGAGTCTTTTTTTTTAAGGCGTGATTTTTAAACGCCTTGCCACCATAATGAGATATAACATAACGTGCCGAAACAACAATGAAGACTTCTTGTCTTAATTCGAGTAAAGTGCAGCCCAACCCTACATCTTATCCAACAGCGGGGCAGGGTGCTCGAAAGAAAAGCCAAGAAACAGGTCCCCAGGAACAGAAACGTGGTGGGTCGGCCAATGTCTGTGTTTACAGCCGGGCGAGCAAGGGAATGTGCTCCTGATATAAAAACAAGTCCCATCTCGAAAAGGACACAACAAACGTGGTGTTTCGACGGCGGACTGTGTGACGTCGCGAGTGGTGCAACGCGACCAGCGACATGCGGGTCGACGAAGTGCAAAACATCTTCGCCTTTGTCGTGGTACAGGGGAGGATTTGGTCAGATTATGGCTGGAAATGACTTTAGCAAATTGGCTAACGTTAGCTAGGTCACCTCGCTAGCCTTCGCTATGACAACAGTTCGGTAATAAACACGACAGGAGGCGCGCACCGGAGTTTGCGTGCGAACGACACGGGTGGTTCAAACGGGGGCAGGCGTGTGCTGCGGCGTTCGACGTTTGCGCGTCGCTTCCAAGTCGCCAATGTCGATAGCGCGGAGTAGCTTCGGTTAGCTAGCTGGCTAGCGATGCTAAGTGTGCTAACACGGCTCGTCCAACCCTTTCGCTCGACTTGAGGCGGAACACTTCGCCTGGGAGCAGCACAAAGGTGGCGGAGCCGGAGTCGCCCCGTTTTTTTTTAAAACCGTTTGGACTCGGACTAATGCGAACCGCGCTCGTTCTGGGCGCCAGCGTGAAAGTAGAGAAGAAAAAACACAATTCTAAAAAGTGCCATTACCTGCCATCTTGTGTCTTGGCTCGGCTCTGCGGGGCCGCCGTCCCGGTGTGGGGCTGTCACCGCCGCACAGCTGTCACTCAAACAGGCCAGCAAACTACTTCCTGAGAGCACTTCCTGGTGCTGGTGTGTGTGCACCGCCGTGTTATACTTAAAAAAAAAAACAAAACAAAAAAACACCTTAAAACGACTCAGCCGATAAAGCGCCCCTGAGCTGGGACACAAACTCGACGTAAACCGGAATGAGTGAGAGCCCGTGGGCTTTGCGTGTGTCTGCGCACGCCCGCGCACGTGTACATACACACATACACACACACACACACACACACACACACATACGCGTGCGCGCGCACAAAGAGCCGCGCTGTCACGTGACCGCACAATTCAAGATGGAGACGGGGCGACTGGGAAGCTCCACTGTTAGCTAGTTAGCTAGTTAGCTTGTGAAGTTGAAACCACAGAATGGCGAAGACGACCTAACTTTGAGACGTGCGCGCGTGTGTGTGTGTGTGTGTGCGCGCGTGGCAGCCTTCGACCACGATGAAGTAGAAACTGTGTTTTTTTTTTGCCAACACACGCCACCTGAAGAATATTGAAGATAAAGCGGGAGGAGGAAGTACTGTCAATGATCAGCATCATAACAAACCCATTTTGACAGAGAAGGGGATCGATATGGCGCTGCGGGAGCTGAAAGTGTGTCTCCTGGGGGTAAGCCGGCATCGATCTGAACCTGAACAATGTTTGTCTCTTGTTTCTCATTCGTACCTGTAGCATGACACCGAGTGTCACCGCTCCTTCACAAGGCTGGTTTGTTTACATGCTGGGTGATACAGTATATGTGTGCTTGTCACATACCCATGATCAAGAGAGTGACAATACACACGTTATATTCTGAAGTGACTTTCAAAATCTAATCCATCCACAACAGCATTGAGCCATCACATTTCTAGAAGCATACATCCGTGATGTACAGTAACAGCCTCATATCCCCTCCTCCTCCTCCTCCTCCTCTTCATCACCTAACACAAAGATGCAAATAGAGCTCAAAGAATTCATCTGTAGTCAGTTAATGGAAAGATACCCGATTCATTGTTGAGCTGTTTATGAAGCAACGATGACATACACGTTCCTATTGCAGTTTTACAAATGTGAGAATTTGCTGATGTATGTTATTGTAAATTAAACTTATTTAGGTTTTGGACTAATTGACAGACAAAAATACTTGTAACTTTTGGACTTGTTGAATATAAAAAAGAGACAGATTGATGGAGATATAGCAGCCATTTTTTCCCCTTCAATTGCATTTGCATTGCTTCAGCTATTATTTACAAATCTGTCACAGGACAACAATCATGCATGTCCTGATTTTCTTTAACAACAGCATATGGCATCATTTTCTCTACCATCCGATATATAACGTATTCCTGAAGTAGCATCCTCAAAGTCCTCATGTTCTTCAGATGCTTATAAAAAATAATCTGGATTTAACTACATGTGTCCTGTTTAATCTTTAACAAGTTTCCGGACTTCAGTGTGAGCTGGATGAAAAAGCAGCAGCCACAAAAAAAGCAATAATGTCTAATGTGCTTTTATTGCTGTCATTATTCTTCTAGTAACCGTTTAGGATCGTGTTTAGAAAGCACCAACTTTATTATGTCTCTGCAGGATACTGGCGTCGGGAAGTCGAGTATTGTTTGGAGATTCGTGGAGGACAGCTTTGACCCAAACATTAACCCAACAATTGGGTAAGGTCCTGCTTTCTCCCACACGAGAAGTTATATTCATTCTCTGTCTCATTTGTTATCTTCATGGTTGTTGTGATATGTTATCATATAAAACAGAGAATTATTGGGGACTGGTAAACTTGTGAATGCAAGCTGCCCTCGAAGGTAATTTGGTCAACTGTAGACAAAGTGAAGCCTCTGGACTAACCTAGAGAGGGGGGTTACATGAAGATCCATTTCCTGAGAAAGTGATGAAGATTGAAAATGTCCCATCCCACAATATTAAGGAACATTAAAAAAAGATAATCCTTCATTAAAATCTAATGAGTTCCTCCCTGACCATGCCCCATGCCTCTGCCAAGATTGATCCAAATAGTTTTTTTCAGCAGGATTTGTGGCACGATTGTGTTGTTCTCCTGACAAATAAACAATTAAACCAAATATGTTTTAATTGCATTTATAAGATATCTTCAATTTACTGATGATCCAAGAGAAGATCTGTGTTTTGAATGAGTCAGAATAAAACCTGTAAGCTTTAGCTGAAGTTCTTTTATTTGTCTGTATTTTGTAAAACACTGTAATAAAATTAATAATTTTGTAATATGACTCAGTGTGTCATGAAGCCACTTCTCTTCACCAGGGCCTCATTCATGACCAAGACGGTGCAATACCAAAATGAACTACACAAGTTCCTGATCTGGGACACGGCAGGACAGGAGCGGGTGAGTTATCTGCACTGAAGTTTTTTTTAATGGGCTGGTGGATAATAAACCTTAGGAGGATTTACATTTGTTTTGGCACAACAGCAAACAGTTTTCATATTGCAGTAAATCAGTTTGACTTGGCATGGTCATAAGTCTACTCTCTGGTTATAAAGGAAGTGAAAAAGCCAACAACATGTGCAGGAACCACTCCTTAAAGCAGCCTGGGGGAATATGAATAGTGCAGTTATTCATTACTTCTGATAGGGGGCAACATTTACCTGTCTATAGGTACAGTTCTGCCCCTCTAGCGATTGAGTCCACACACAATCTAGTTTACTTAAACTAAACTAGTTTAAACTATATTGTTCTGGGCCATTTCGATTTTCCTTCTTTAAATCAGTCCATCATTTAGTGTGTAAATTTAGTAGAGAAAAAGTCTGTAATGATTTGTCCCTTTTGTCGCATTTAATCTACGTCCTGCCTCTCCTGTCCATCTTATGTCGTCTCTCTAATTGCACTCATTTTAGACATTAATGAAGAAGTGTGTTAATGTTGCACATTAGTGTAGTTTTTCAGCAGATATCATGCCCAGGTGCCCATTCTCATGTAATCCGGGCTCCTGTGTGTCTACATATGTCATATTTGTAAAGCTTCATCACCCACTCAAAATGTAGGACTAAAAACCACACTTACATATAATATGTGATACAGGGAACCGGATACATCTCGGGTGCAGTTTTAGTGTTGAAGCCTGTGAAATTGACACCAAGCCCCAGACAGTTTTAGTGTAAGGAACTACTTTCCCTTTTGACTCACAAACATTCCACATTTCTCTGCCCTTTTTTGTGCATTCCCTTCCCTTTTCTCGAATCCAATCCCCTGCTCTTGTAATGTTTAATGCCCGCTGCTGCCCTCTCCAGATAGGCGAGATAGGGTGTTGCTTGGGTTTATCTCCCACCCTGGTAGATTTTGGTTCTTCACAGCCTTGAAGGCCTGTTCAAGATAAGATGAGAGGGAGAAACTCAAGCTGCCTTGGTCCACTGGTGTGTGCTGCCACTGACTCACTGTCACACCATGTCAGATTAGAATGCCCCTCCTTTTTCCTCTGTGTTTTCTCCTGTGCAATAATTGTTTTCTTATTTTCCTGTTGTGTTCATTACTTTTTTTTTTCTCTGCCCTTTTTATTCCCACAAATCCGCTTTGTCACTGTGGCCTCTCGGTCACCAAGTGGTTCACGTGTGTGGGTGAAAAAAAGTTGCGACATTCCTTTGGTTGGTTTTGCATATGTCTGTGTATGTGCGTTTTCCTTCAAAGCTGCTGTGGTATTTCAAAGCATTTCATGGTTTGTTTTCTTACCTCTGTGGAGCTTTGGCCTATCAAAATCTGTTGAGTTGAGTAAGGGGAGCACAGAGCCAGGCAATTCACATGTGAAGCAAAGCCGGGGGCAGTAAGGAAAAACTCTGCGATTTCTACACTCCACAATCCATATCTCAATACCACATGAGACCTCAGGAGTACATCTGAGCCCAGCTGTCAACAGCCATTCCAGGCCTCCCCCTCCTCGGTGCTCCTTCTCACCGAAAACAATCAAAGGGAACCTCACATCCTACTGAAACAGGAGGGTTCCTTTCATTATGCACCCGGCTCGTTGTGTCCGCAATTAATCCGCACTCGCATGGTATCACTGGGGCTGTTTTCTTGGCTGCTGTGTGGCCAGAAGCCTGATCCTCTGTGTGATTGCTCTTTGGGGTTAAGGCACAGATAGACCACACAGGACTGGCGGTGGTGCAGCCCCAACACTGGCCAATGAAAGAGACAGCACTCGCTTCAGAGCCGCTGCCAAATATCCCAAGTTGGATACCTGTTTGTGGACTTAAGGCCAGTAACAACTGTAATTATGTGGAATGTGTGCTTTCCTGAGGTAACAGTGACACTCCAAGATGGATAGTTTATTCCACCGTATTGTAATGGAAAACAGAATTGGCGGGAAGGCATGGTCATTCCAAGTGAAGGTCTTTTTGAGACACTGGTTGCTTCGTTTAAAAATAAATATCATTAGGTAATGCATGTTACATGGTTTCATTAGTCTGTTAAAAGCCCCGATTCAGCCTATATTACCAGAGAGCATCAGAATATTCTCACAGGTTAGGAGTTGTAGATAGGAAAACAATCCTCTTGTAACTTTCACATCTTGAAATACATTCAGTTGCTAAAACTAATACAGTCTAATACAAAAGTCCAACAGTAAAGTCTCCCTACATGAAGATCATACTGTTCATGAATTTCTTGAAATACTGTTAGAGGGGTGTTCATCCAACTTTATGGTCACTTTGGAAGCTGCTGTTTGTGGTACTGTTGAATGGCTAAATTACAGAATCACCTATGTGTACAACAATATGTACAATTCAACAGCATATATTAAAGTTTTCTGTTTAGGGTGAAAACCTAACTACAATTAGAAAACAGCCTCAAAATCATTTTTTCTTTTTTTTTTCAAGGGCTTGTAGTTGCTATTTGTGTCAGAAGTTGTTAAAATAAGATAACATAATAAATCTCCACACATCACTATTGTGTTAGAAGTTAATCAGTGGTGGAAGAAGTATTTAGATCCTTTACTTAAATAAATGTAGTCATACCACAGTTTATTAATACTCCATTACAAGTGGAGGAGAAGGAAAAACATTGTTAAGTAAAAGACCATTAGTTGTAAGTGTATGAGGACATTAATGTATCAAAAATCAACATTATCATGTGTTTCCGTATACGTAGCATTTTACTGTTGTAGCTGGTTGCAGAGCCAATTTTTACAATTTTACCAACCGATGGGCTCATTTATATTTTATTTATAAAGAGATCAAATGTTTGTTTTTTCTGTAAACTCTATATCATTAAAGTAACAAGTAACTGTTATCTGTTGCATAAGTGTAGTGAAGTTAAAATATAAAGTTGCAGAAAATGTAAATAAGACTTCTGTTTCAAATATGATAATTGAGCAAATGTACCTTAGTTACTTTTCCATCACTGGAGCTAAACGATTAGAAGATGTGTTTTTTTCTGACTGGTGCTTTGTTGAAGTTGTCTTAAAGGCACAATGGCCTGGGTGTTTGGGTAGATCTGATACAATAAACTGATGCTATAGTTGGGTTTAACCTTTTCGTTCCCTTAGCCTGAGGTAAAAACCCCAATATGTTTTAAAATGTTATGACAGCAGGCTAATTGGAAGTTGGAAGCCTGCTTTCACGGTGCCCTGGAAAGCATTTTGCCAGAAAAATACCAAAACCTGGCACAGAAAGAACCCCCCCTGCCTCCCAGGCAGTTAGGGGTTTAGACATTTTGCACATGCTGTTTTGATTATGCAGGGCTTTGTGACGTGTTGGGCTGAGATCAAATGTATAGCCTTCCATAAATATCAAAAACCTAACAGCTTTTGACACATTCTGCTCATCTTTCTCCTGATGGCTCCCACATGTGTGAGGTCCTGGTGGAAAGACAAGCCAAGCAGTTTTAAATAAAACAGCTCGGCTTATAGGCTCAGAACACCAGGCCTCTGGTTTTGTAAAATGGTGCTTGGAGTCTTTTTTTTCTGCTTGTTTTTATACTTTGTTTTGAATATTTTTACGTCAGTTTTATTGAGTCTAATGAACCCTGCGGTTGGTGTTATCACCAGGTTAAGTGCTTACGTAATCGATTAGTCCATGAAAAGCCTGGACACATAATTTGGATTGAAGGGTCGTGAAAATATATAATAGGGCAATCATACATAAATTACATTTTTAGATCTTATCCAAAAATGAAAAATTGGAAGTAAATCAATGTAAACCGTTTACAAAAATGAGCCATTTCAAAGCTGCTTCGTCCATGATTTGCGATGTCAGTTGATCACACAGTTTAGGCAGAGATGAATTACACAGAGAGGGTTTAGACACACTTCCCTGTCCAACAGTAGACGTCCATTTTCCTAGTATGAAGAATTGTTATGGAGTGTTATCACTGTTTTAACACTGACTTTCTCTGCCCTCCCATAGTTCCGTGCTCTGGCTCCAATGTACTACAGAGGTTCTGCAGCAGCCATCATTGTTTATGACATCACAAAAGAGGTATTGTTTACTTGTTCTCCTCAACCACAAATCCACTATGCACTGATTGTATAGTTTCATTGCTTTTACTCTTACGTATTTCCGGATGTTTGACATTTTTGGGAAATGTATTACCTTGAAAGTTGAATTAGATTGATACTATTCTTATGTACGTACGCTAAATAGGAAGCTACTGCTATTGGTAGTAAAAACAGCAAGTTGTACTTTCAGGGGAGACTACTTGCCAAAAAATTTCATGGATGAATCATTAAAATCTTCCATGCTAGTGCAAGATAGTATATCATATGATTTTCATACCTTTGGAAAGAACCAGGGGAGCTATTTGCCCCTGATTCCAGTCTTTATGCTAACCTAAGGTAACTGGCGGTTGGCTGCAGCCTAGTATGTAACCTAGAGACATGAGAGTGGTATCAATCCTTCCATCTTACTCACGGCAGAAGAGCAACTGAGCTTGTTTCCCAGAATGTCAAACGATCCCCTTAACCTTTCACCAGAGGTAATACAGTACTACAACACGTTGCCTACTTGTATCACCAGGACTCCTTCCAAACACTGAAGAACTGGGTGAAGGAGCTGCGGCAGCATGGTCCTCCAAACATAGTCGTTGCCATCGCTGGCAACAAATGTGACCTGTCAGATGCCAGGTGAACCTGAGTTAGAGATAATATTGGCTCACACTGATAAATGTTCTGTCTGATTCATCTGTTGTTAAAATACAAGGTGATCAAACTCTACCTGAATCATTATGGCTGCAGAGGGGTCATTTACAGTGGACTAAATAAGCATTCATATTTCAGGGTTTAAGGAGAAGTTAAGAAATGTGTTGCTGTTACTTGACATTTTCCACAAAGATTAAAACCCAACAAATTGAAATTGGGAATATTACAACATGTGATTTTTTTAATAGTAATTTTTGACTTTGCTCTTGTATTTACAGGGAAGTGCCAGAGAAAGATGCCAAGGACTATGCTGACTCCATCCATGCCATCTTTGTAGAAACCAGCGCCAAGAATGCCATTAACATCAATGAGGTGTTTATAGAGATAAGTGAGTGTGTTTCTCAAGAATTTCGAGCCATCGAACTACAGATCCTCAGATTCCTATTGAGCTGTGTTAACAGATGATGCATTGCACCGCATTAACACAACTGTCTTCTCACAATTGTTCCTGGTAGACTATTTTTTTTGAAAATAAAATTGCCAATTAGAGTCACAACTTCTACTTGGTTTATTCGCTTATCCATTATTGACACACTAAATCCACACTTTACGTGTGTTTCCACAGAAGGAACCTTTTGAGGAACTCGGTTCCACTAACTGAGTTTCCACCAGAGGAACCAGGGTTTAAATTAAGTTCCTGGGTGATATTTTTGAATATGAATCGGAAGGCTTTTAAACATTCAGGATGTAGGTTGCAGTGCTGAATATCACTGTTTGGTCAAGTAAGCAATTTTTTCTTTGATTATGTTGTCACTTTACATGTCACTATTGGGCTGTATTGTGCCACAAAAGATGACGTGAAGGGCAACCATCACGTTTTTATACATCAGTGGACTCATTTTAAATCATCTTTGCTCAAAAGCAGCTTTACACCTTTACACAGCTACAGTATTACTGTCAGTTACTGACATGCAGTGCTACCAATTGTGGCATTCAGTTCAATAGGTGTGAAAAAAGAAATGTCATTAAACAGTGCAAAAGTGTGTGAATGGAGAACTTGAAATTGAGAAGGGAAGCTGAATGTTGGGAACCTATATGAATATGCGTTTGTCTCACAGGTAGGCGCATCCCCGTTGCAGACGCTGCAGGAGGAACTTCAGGAAAAGCTTTCAAACTGGGACGTCAGCCCTCAGAGTCTCGCAGGACGTGCTGCTGATGATGCCGGTGACTGTCCCCACATGACCTTATGACCTGACCTTTGCTTGCTCTCTGTGTCCCCGACCTTCTTCAGCTTATGGCTCCACATGTCCTCAGACACCCCTGCCGCCAGGTGCAGCAGTGTCAGTGCATTTTTACAGCACTTAGGGACGGCAAATCACCATGTAGCGTCTGTAAGTTGCTGGCAGGAGAAATACTTCTTGTTTACAGAGCACAGACAAAAATGGCTGTATGAATACCTTCATGTGACAGTGAAAGACCCCACCCCACTTGCCCCATACATGCAATTTTTCTGGCTTCTATAATGGACACCGGTCTCTCTGTGGTTGTGTTGTAGTCCCATGTTGATCAGAGGAACTTATAGCTACAGATTCATGAGATTCATTCATTGTAAATTTGTACAAATCTATTATCTTTCAACAACAAAAAAATAATTGACAATGGTTAAATCTCAACAAATTATTTTGATAATGCTTAAGTTATTGAGTTTAGTTTTTTGGAGGGAGACCTTTCCCCCAACGGTCTCAACTTCGTGGAGGATCCATCTTTATAATTCATGTTTATAATCAATAATTTATCTTATTTGACAGAAGAGATTATCAGTGTTTGTACCAATCTCTCATCTTAATTTGCTTGAAGGATAAACTTAAGAAGGATGGTGCATGCTTGATTTAAATTTTATATTTGGTTGTTGTTTTTTTTCATACAAACCACAATCACACTGTCAGATATGCAGAAATGAAAGGTGTGTGGAAGCCTTCTTCCTTTACAATGAAGGAATAGTTCAACATTTTACCAAGACCATTCATTCGTGTTCATGCCAAGCGTGGGATAAGAATATTGACGCGTCACTTATGTCTGTATGGTGAATATGAGCCCGGAGCCAGCAGCTGGTTAGCATAGCACAACTTTAAGACTAAGCCTAGCTTGCGGCCTTCCTCCCTTTCTAGTCTTTATGCTAAGCTAAGCTAACCAGCTGCTGGTAATTACCTTTACATTAAATGCTTGGATGTCATCTAACTCTCCACAAAGAGAAGAAGCATTATTATCCATACTTGTCCTTTAACTCTAAACTTTGGTTGTCCTCTCTCTTTGGCATGATATTTTGTTCATCACTTGCCCCCCTGGATGATGAGACTGGCTTGCAACCGTTGTAAAATTTCATCTCTGTGATGAGAAGAACCATAGACTGTATATCGTGAACCTAACAGTCGACATATCCCAATGACAGTGCTTTAATCAGGGCAGAAATTGCTGACTCCGTTGGTTGTGTTGAAGTTGATTATATGAGAACAGTTCCAGCTGCTCACATGTGTTCCACATTTCCTCTGGTAATTGCTGAAGATCCATGAGCAGACTTGTGTATAGGATGAACCCCATCGTACACAGCGGTATCCGGCCAGTTGCTTCCAAATATTCCTCAAACCTCATTTTCCTCAGATCGCATTTTAATGGTTCACTCGTGAGCCCGTCTATCTTTAGTCTTTGCTGCTACTTAACAGCAATTTTACAAGAGAGGCCAGTTTTTGTGAGGTATTGCCAAATTCTTTAATTGTGCAATAAATATCGCCCAACTCCCCCGCCCCCCCAGTCCCCAGGCTCACACTTCCAAAGTTGTTTTACTACCTGGCCTATGATGAAAACTATGAGATCTGGAAACTAGACCTGGTTCAGAGGAAACTCAGATTTTAGAGCTTAAATCTCCCTTCAGCAGAAGTTTATAGTTGGAGAATCAGATATAACACCGCGTTGACATGCTGACCCCTTAATGAACCTTTGTTTCCATTCTGCTCTGAATTACTGTGTGCTTGGTTCCATCATCTCCTTTCTGACTTTCCTTTCTCTCACTTTACCAACTCTCACTGTCGGGCAAGATTTAAATTATATTACAGTATGTTACATCATTCCCAGATTCCAATCATCAGCTTTTAATTAAAAATGAATTCTTTATTAATCTTTATGCTATGTTACAAAGTAAATCTCATTTACCTCTAATATTGGCTTAAATTAACTTAAGTAGCTGTTGACCCATGAGCCCAAACTGACTTATTAATTCTGTGTAATTTCATGCTTGCCACGATCTCATGAGCCCTTTAGCCCCAAAAACCTCTTTTCGATTTGCCAAAAAATACAGATGTGGTCTAATTAGACGGCATTTGCACATTTCTAAATAGGAATTTTGTGCGTTTCTGTCAGTGCGAGGAACTTGATTTGCCTTTAAGCATCTTAAATGTAGCTGTTACTGATGAGTTCTGTGCTGAGCAGTGCTGCTTGTTTTTCAGAATTTTTCCTGTGGAGTGCAATAGTTGTTATTATGACAAAGGTAAAATGTGACCTAATCCAAGGAACCAGTTACAGAGTGATGTGTTCACACAGCAAACCAAACACTTGTGCTAACTGTCTCCCAACAGGATTGTGACACGTTTATATTGAAATCATTTTATGCTTATTTGGTGACAGTTTTGCTCATACACACTGAGCAGAACCAAATCCCTTGAGCGACAAAACCAAAACTTTTAATTCAGTCGGCTGTCTTTAACAATTCACCCAGCATTGCACCGTAATGTTATCTCTAGCTAGTATTTACTAAAGCTTCAGCAATCACATTACAAAGGGAATCACTCTGGTACTTTGAAAGTTGCACTTTTGACTGACCGACTGTATTAATTGGCCCTTATTACTAACCAACACTCTGCCTGCAGTCTGTTTATATCTCTGTGAATTCACTTTGTGTAAAATTCTTGCAAGGTTGTCAGACTTTCTTAATATCCCTTAATGTTATTTTAGGATTTGATTGTTTGCTCACAGTTCTTATTGCAATGAAGATGCTGGTGCCAAATAATGTCAAAAACGTTTTACTTCATCATGCATAATTAACCATTTTTTTAATGTTGATGTCATATACTGATTGAAAGTACTAACCACATAGATACATAAATGCTTATGAAAATATTTGAAGTTTAATAATTATGGCATGTTTTTCCCTTATTTGGAAACAGGAGGCGTCAATAGTGTTTGCCAATTTTGCATTGAAAAATACCATTAGTCTTGGGCTGGCCCTGGGAATGTGATTAATCTGTATTCTGTATATTTTTCAGTGTAGATAAATACCATCAATTTTCACACAAATCAATGACTCTATTCTATTGCAGGCCAGTTTTGTGACCACAATAGACTTATTCACCATTTGCAGTACCCCCATCAGAACTGTTGTTTCATATTGATTGTAACAAAATACCTGAAAACATTTGTTAGCGGTGTATTTCCAAATGTGTAAAAAGGGAATTGTCAATTGTTTACTAATAAAAGATTGACAAAAATACCCTTTCTCCTCCTCTGGTCCTGAATGTAGCATGTTTTTGGTTTTTTTAATGCTCAAGAAAGACGTGTGCATTAACTTGTTCCTTGGGGATACAATGTTGTTAGTGATTGGTGGCGTTGTGTATTTGGCAGCCAACTGCCTGGCTATATATATAAATTAGACACTTGAGATGTGTGTTTGACTGGCAAAGGGCTTTTCACTGCAAAGGGCAGAACACTTTTTTTGATGACCCCTGAGGACTCTTTTAAACCCCAGCACACAGTAAGCTTGTGCAGTAGTTTGAGACACTAAAAGTAAAGTGAGGATGCTTTCAAGCAAGGTCATTAATAGTTTTTATTTATAAATTAACTTAATAGAAAGTGCAGTTTTAAAGCAGTAGTAATTCTCCTTAAGTACACTTGCGCACAATTTGCAGGCTCTCTTAGTGTCTTCATGACTCCGCACTGAAAAATGAAAATTTCAAACTAACATTTAAGGTGAACAAACTTGATTATTTTGTGTGTTATCAATTTAATTCTTTTAAATTAATCATTTAATTTTTCAGAGCATAATGTTGAGATCAGGTGTGCGCCATCTGTTGCAGGACTCCTAATTGTTCTTTGCCATAAATCTCTGGATTTTGCCGTATAGTATAATCAAATTGTTCACAGAGTATATTTGTTCTCATTCGTAAGCAAACTCACTCTCTCTAAAAAGAATGTAAAACTGTGACAAATATAACTGTAACCTGTTATACACTATTGAGGTACTGTTCAGCTCCATTATCTGCTGTGCTTTATTATTGGTCAGTTTACTCTACTATTTTGTCCCAGTCAGGATCCTGTAGAATGATGACGCTACTTTTCCAGTGATCTGATTGGTCAGATCCTTTGCGACAGGTTGAATTGCTTTGATCTCTTATCTTTCGAACTTCACCTGCTCCGGAGGCAGGTTAGCCGTTCGGCATAAGTTACCATGGTGATTTACCCCGGTAAGAACAGAAGCAGCTTTGTCGGACGGGAAACCCAGAGTTAAATCTGTAGTTACCTCGATAACCGCAAATCCTGCTTCCGTACACCCTGGTGTCACCCCTCACCACCCTGCCTCCTCTCTCTCTCCCTCTCTCCTCCCCCTCTCTCCCTCTGCAGAGGCAGTGACGTCGCCGCGCTGTCTCTCGCTCCCTTCCTGCTGCATCACAACAGCCGCTAGCTGCTCGAGTAGCACCAGTGACAGGGGGTGGGAACGGGACATCCACCGCCGATTCATTGACAGAATAACACCGCGGACCTCGCAGCGCCCGACAACGTCCCTGACACGGGGCTGACCGACGGGAAGTGGTTGCAGTGCGATAAACCCCGCTCCAGCTGCTGGGACATGGCCAGGCCGGAACAGGTTCTGCTCTTGGAGCCGCCGCACGAACTGAAATTCAGAGGTAGGAGAGAGGGGAGGGCCCCGGCTTTGGGAGAGGGGGGGAGAAGAAGGGGGGGGGGGGGGGGGGGCGCGCCGCGCCTCCTCTGCCAGTGGGGTTGTAGACGCACGGGCGGAGGGGGGCAGGCCAATGTTCTGGTAACCAAACCGGGTAGAGGCTGCAGTACGTGGTTTTATAATATCACCCTCCTATGAAGACGACTGAGACCGAGAGGACGGCAGGTCAACTGACAGCTAGCCTAGCCTAGCTAGCTAGCTAGGGGGATTAGCTTCCGCCGGCTAAGCTAGCCGGGCCCTGCCTGCCATGCAATCTGGCTGGAGCCTCTTTCAAGTGTGCAAGACACGGAACTTAACGTGGGAAAATATCAACCATAATAATAATAATAAAAAAGTTATTGACACAATTGCCATAACTCTAGATTCACGATCTTTTTCATTGCACGCGAGCAGCAACATCCTCAGCAGGTCTTGCTCGCTGTCATTAGCTCGCTGTCATTAGCGCTCTCTCTCTCTCTCTCTCTCTCTCTCTCTCTCTCTCTCTCTCTCTCTCTCTCTCTCTCTCTCTCTCTCTCTCTCTCTGCTCTTGTCGGACAGACAGCCTGTCATTTAATAACGTGACAGCGGAAGAAGCTCTGCAACCTCTGCTGCCTCGCGTGTTTTCGCTGCAGGTCATCAACATGCCAACTTCCTCATCGTCTGGTCCCCAATGGTCGGAGATAGATGTTTGAGTGTAGCTCGCCATTTGGCTGCAAGATGCCACGCTAGGCCCCAAGGAATGTTACATAAACTCATTATGGTACAATTTGGTCACAGATGACACTCATCCTGACACAGTTTGAAATACTGTACCGTGCACTTTGGAGTGAGAAGTGTCTAAATCGTGTCGATTGTTTAGAAGCAAGCGTCAAATCACATTAAAAACGTTGAAGATTATCTTTTATTAGTCCCACCACTTCAGGGAAATATACCATGTACTCATCAGGAATGAGGTTTGGAGACATCGCAAGGCTGCAACCAGGCGATTGGTTCTTTTTTCTTTTACATCACATTAAATGTGAATGCCTTGTGAACAGGCAGAGCTTCAGACCTTAAATCAGTGTTATTGATCAGCCACACAGCATCGTGAAAGAGACGTATTGTTCATTTCCTTATAATTTGAACATTTTAAGCATAATAACACGTCGCATTTCCTTCCAAAGCCATCACCCTGCAGGTGTCACAGATTTCACAAAGTGAAACTATAAATGCATGTTAAACACAGAGCCTCATTACACAGCCTTAAACACACAGTAACTAACAGTGTCCTACCTGTTTTACCTTAAAGCTGCTGTTTGTTCCTTCCCACTGACTCCATAAAATCCAGAACCGTGACCAGATCACTTGAACTAACCGCTAATTCTGCTCTTAGGTTTCCTTATTATTTCTCACTCATTTTTGGGAGTTCGTGCAGTTTAAGGCACAAAAAAAGGCTTTTCATCTCCTCATAAGCTCTCAGTCATTTTCTGTTGTTTTCTACCCCATGCCTGCATGATGCACATCTTACTGATGAGAACACTCAGAGATGATGTGTTTGGATTTTGGACTGTCAAGACGAAACAAGACATTAAAAGACATCAGCTTGTGCTTGGACAAATTGAATGGACCTTACTCACAATTTTCTGTCATTTTATTGACTACCTGCCTCATAGATTAATTGAGGAAATATTGTTCAGATTGATAAGTTTAGTAAGTATTACTTGGAACCCGATTACACTTATTATAACAGTAACAGCAGCTAAACCTGCCCGTGTATTGACAATACCAAGGAAGTATCGTGAGTTGTGAAAGACACATGATCACAGTATCAAGAGTCCAGTATGAGTTGCATAAGCAAAAATATACATCAAGGTAACCTATGTGGACATAACGGACAGAGCAGACCTGACCCATGTTGTAAAACTGACTCCTCTACAGAGACACACCTGAGCACATTACTTCACAATTTGCACCATGGCCACTCTACCACAGGCGAAATAATGATCTACTTTGAAGCTTGTTTGTTGTCCATTTCATTTGATTTATACATGTCACCTTTGGTGACCATTTCAACGATGATAAAATTAGAATATGTCTGGTGTTATATTTCAGTTATTAAAACAAAGTCCCATCAAATACCGTCTCTCAGTTCTTCCCAACTTTCAAATCCTGTCAGAGAAATTTCCAATTCAGCTCAAAACTCTTATTTCAACTGGTATGCACCATAAACGTCACTCAAATTAATAATATTATTTCTCAGAAACTTCAGTGGATATTGATATCTGTTTATGAACTGTTAAGATGGATACATTTAAAGCTAAATACAAGCAGATTTTGAGGGAATTATGTGGAAAGTTTCCACATTAGCTGGACAATATGTTTTGTTTGGGGTTTTTGTATGTATGTTTCATTGACATCCATTAAGTGCCAAATATGTGTTGTGTATTATACAGACAGAGGAAGCAATGTGTTCTACTCAATATACTTGACAATACCACAAATCACATGCCTATTCTCAGGTCACAAGTAATATGTAGGCACGCTGTGTGAAACTTCAGGAAAATAGGGAGTCTGTCAGCAGAAACTTGTAAGTCCATGGCTTAGACCATCTGTGGGCAAAATACTGTCAGATGTTAGGCTTTGGACTTTTTTTTTTCCATCTTGGTCTAGAGTAATATTAACAGATCTGTACAAAAATCTCCCAGCTCCCCACTTTTTATATGCGCTTTAAAAAATTTAAAAACTTGGAAGACGACAGCTTCAAATAGCAGATCTGCTTGATAACTTTTTTACTGCCATTTGTGGTTTTCGTCCACTTGGACGGTATCCCAAGAAACTTTCAGGAAGTAGTGGATCAGGTGTACAGTAGTCAGTGGCGTGAGTCTCTTTCATTAAAACCCTTTAGATGTCAAGCCAGGCTTGCGGGGGTCTGAATTTCCTCTCTGTTTTTGCTCAACGGGTAAGGGAAGTGTCAGTTGCTCTGGATGTTTGTCGAGCTGAAACTTTATCTTCAATCTGGTGTATGTGCTAATTCTGAAATAGCCCCATGTTTTCATGCAGTGCGGGTGTGCTTCTCTCTGCAGCCTCACCATAGTAGCTACTGTCGTGGCCTAATTTGTTTTTTCATTATAAAACTTGGCCTTACTAAGCGGCAGTGAAGTTTGTAATGTCACACAAGACCTCAAGTTAGAATATTATTTGGATAAATGGGAGTTGGTCAACAAATTATGGGTTGACTGTCAACACTGTTAAGGAGTCATGAGTTGTGCTTTACCAAAAAAAAATGTTTTCACTTCTTCTGCTGCTTTAAAGTATCAGCAGACCAACAAGGTTTCAAAACCCATGCTCATGTGTCTAACCATGTGTACAGTAATTACAGATGTTGATACGAAGCAGCAAAGTAACAAAAATATTGGCTGCAAATAAATCTGTCCGACACATATAATTTATAAATATTTCTTTTTACTGATATTGAAAAGTTCTACTATGAAACTTCTTGAAGTCTGACTGATGTCAGATGCGTAGTACTGGCACTCTTATTTAATAAAGTCGTACAGTAATCCATTTGTTATTGCCCCTAGGAGGGGATATGTTGGAATTAAACTATGCATATTTGGCCAGTGAGTGTACTGTACACACCCTCCTCCCCTGCAATATGTGTGTAATGTGCCGATAATGTCAAAGAAAACTCGTTAAAAACTGGGCTTTTTCCAGGGCCGGTACATTCGCCAGATTCGGTTTTGGTACTTTTCTTACTGCACTCATACTAGAGCTGTCACATTTGACACATTAATGTCTTTACCAGTAGAGAGAAAACCCGGCATCAAAGTGGAAATTTGGTAACTTCATTCATCATTTTAGGAGGAATCGGAGTGTGCGATGCAGCTTTCTGCTGTGGCGCCGGGTATCACATATGAGTGCAATCACTGGATTTCAAATCTGTCTGGTGCCTCTGGATCTCTGAATCGCTGCCCACATCTCATATCTTTTTTCAGCAATTAAAATTTCTTGACAGCTGAAATATGTGGATGAAATTAGGTTTCTCAAAATTGGGTCATAATTTCCACTACGTTTGAATGGAAACCCTCCTGCTATAAAGTCAGAGCAAAATATCTCCTGAACAGAAAATGGCTAAAACAAGCAGAATATCATACTGAATAATGAAGTGATAAGAGATGTTTCTGATGTCTGATTATTTGGCTAATCTAAATCCATACTATGTGACAGGTTCCTTTTCATCCCAGAGACTAGAAAAGCCTAAAAGCTACACTGAATGTCCATTATTTGGGCTGACGTGTGTTGTTTTGGCTCTAATTAATCACCAATCATTGTAGTATGCTAGAACCATCTGCTCTCAAGTCACTAGCTGTTATCAGCTACCATTAGTCCCGCTCCAATCCTGAATCTGCTGTGGTCCTGTAACAAACATTTTACAAATTATAAGTTTGATAATGTGAGCAATAATCATTAAACACAGCTCAGGCTAAAGGGAATTCATTCACCGTTTGGGGCTCGGGCCCTGATTATTAGATGCTAATGACTTTCTGAAGAAGTTAAGGCCAGAACAATGTGTCAAAACATGGATTTAAATTAATAATTGAATGAATGAAATGATTACCTTTTGAAAAATTACCTAAAATTATATTCTTAATTTACCTCATAAAAAACACTGATAATCTGGTTCTGCGTTGTGGATGGTTAAGTTGCGTAACCTTGACTCACCTCTTTGGATGGCTTTTGGCACAGTGTTGTTTTTCTTGTACAGGTTTTCTGCATTATTGACAAACCTGTGCATATTAATGCGCCTGGCCTTGTGAGAGCTTCAGTGAGATGTGGCCTGCATCAATAATGATAGCTATAATTAGTTGAAGTCAAACATCAGCTACTCCACTCGTGGTAGTGCAGTAGTTGAAGCCTGTGATTATAAAATTTGTCTGTGCAGTTTACTCTTTAAAGGTTTTGTAATATTGACAATCACACTATTTTTTAATCAAGAGGACACATTAGACATCATCACACATCTACGTCAATGTAGTAAGTGATTTTAAAAGAAAAAGAAGAAACAGATTGACTTAATTTGCATCCTTGATATGCACATTACAATATTATTTGAAACAGTCCAGTTTCCACCAGGGTGTGTTGCTGAGACATACTATTTCAGTTTTTAATGTGAAAATCTGACTGGAAATATTTATCTTGAGGGCAGCTTCAGGTCAGGTGTATTAAGAACCTGCTGTGTAGCTGAATTGGCAGTAAAACCCTGTTTATCCAAATGTCAGGTCAAATAAAGGAAATATGCGGCAGAAGATCCAAATTGTGGACAGTAGATTGAATTCATTATAATAAAATTCACATCCCGAAAGGTTGTTGGACCACATTTAAATGTGCGAGCGTACATGTTTTTAATAGTCTTTGCTGGTATTTCATTGAGCTAATTCTTCTGAACATTCCCATTGTTTAAACAACTCTGTTATAGTTTTGTGTGCATAGTTTAACAGTGTGTTGCCACTTTCTGAGACTTTTGTAGTTTAAGTTATGTCTGGCATTGTTCTTTGAGTATCTTACTAGCTTTTACATCTATTGAAAATTGCACTCTCTAGAGGCCAGTGTCAAAGAGCACATACAGATGTTTTGTTGTCTTGTCAAAGAGTACATACATGTGTTTTCCTGAACTACCCCAAAGCCACCTGATCAAAAAACAAACATAAGTGTCTTCTTTCTTCACAGGTCCATTCTCAGACGTGGTCACCACAAATCTCAAGCTCGCCAACCCTACAGACAGGAATGTTTGCTTCAAAGTGAAGACGACGGCGCCGCGCCGGTACTGTGTGCGGCCAAACAGCGGAATTATCGATGCAGGCACCTCAATCAATGTCTCAGGTAATAAATGAGTCAGTGACAGTACTGTAGGGCAAGGTCACTTCATTTAGTTGCTTATTTACCCGTGGGCAACTTTCACACATAGCTGCTACTGTGTCTGAAACACTTAGTGAGTCACCAGAAAATGAATTTGACAGGGTTGATCATTTTTTTTCAAGTCTTTTATCACATTAATTACTCCCCAAAAAATGGTTGTCGCAGCTTATCTGGTACGAGTGTCTTGCTCCTTCTGGGGGTTTTGATTGCGGCTCAGACACATTAAGCACTTTTGAAGTGTTATTTCTATACGATTGCTACACTACAGTATTGATACTGAAAGTAATCATTAATTGTAGACCTAGTCAGTACTGCAGGAACCTGAGTATTTGTGGCTTGTGTATTTTTTTGTAATTAAAATAAAAACAAGCATGTGGGGCTCAGTGGAAGGAAGGAAGGAAGGAAAACTATTATCTTTCTTGTATCCTAAATGGGTTTGGTCTTTTTACATAAACACTCCACTTCTCTTCCATTACGAAATATTCCCCATGTGCTCTCGCCCCGGTCCCTCGTGGCAGGCCTCTTTCCCAGTCAAACACTTGGAGGGAGACAGGTACAGTCTAGTGTTTCCACACTGGGCCTCCTCTGCTATTTACTGCCACAGACTCCTTTTACAACTGCTGCTATCTGGTGTCAACAACTTCAAAATGTGTCACTCGGGCCCGCTGTCAGCAGTGGGTGACAAACCAGCACAGTCCGCTCTGTCAGTTGTCATCATTTTTCACCCTTATTAGGCTGAGAAAGGTCACAGGTTCGAGTCCCAAAAGAAGTCTTGCATTTCTGAGAACGAAGTCAAATGTGTTCCGCAAACATGTAGGTGTCTCGATTGGGGTCCATAAGTCTTTGAGCTGCGACAGTGGGCCTGGTCTGTAACCTCTTTCTGTCCAATCTGTCTCGAGCCCACTAAGTATTATTCACTGCACTTTACAAGATAGCAAGGGTTTGTGCGCCTTCAACTTGCATGCTCTGTGTGCTTTTAAAATCAAAATTATAATACTTTGAAGGATAAAGCCAAGTTGAAGTTTTTAAGACCTTGCATGGAAAAACTGAAACGATTAATTTTTTTTACCTTTTTTGGTTGCTTCTCCTCAGGAGTGTGGGTGTGTGCAGCACTGACTGACGTCTAACCGACTCGATCTTTGTTGCACATTTCATTATTTATGTTGCCACAAAACCAATGTCAGTTAGGGAGTTTTTTTCCACTTGTTTAATTTCAGCATGCAAAATGCAGCACACGAACAAAGTACCAATAGAAATAAACACATATTTCACATGACTTGATGTGGCTGTGTCCAAATGGTGACGATACTTTGCTCTCTTAAAACACTTAAAATCTGTCAGCAGATTAAATAAAAGTCTCCACTACCTGTTGCACTTTTAAACTGCTGCCACAGCCAAACAACTTTTGTTTGTTTTCAAGAAAACTTCCTTTTCTTTCTGTTCTTAAAAACTACATTACAGCTAATTAATAAACATCTCATAACATGACAAACTGTTAAAGATGAGTGAAATTGAGCCCTCTTGGTTGTCTTACAAACATTAAGTAAGTCTTACCAATAGCAAAAATATTCTGAGCACAAATGGTCCTTCCCAAAATCATCCTTATTGGGGTTTTAAGGCAAAAGTACTGGATTTATTACTTGCAACGGTTCAGTTTATCTCGTGTTTCTGACTTGTAATTGTTAACAAAGCAGCACAAAAGCTACACAGACATGCACTCTCATCGAGGCGAGGGTGAACTCGTCTGCCACAGGATACCTACAAACCTCAAATGTGTCATGTGCTGGCTTAGCTGTGGATAGACACCGTGCTTTTGAAGCTCAACCCAGATGTAACTGTATATGCTGAATGCAGCCACGGCCACAGGAATGTTGCTGAGTTTGATCGGTGTTATGTAGCAGCATCCAGTGGAAAAATATGTGGCGTGAATGTTTGAAAAATCCTTGTGTCCACAAATATTGAGCTTCTTCTGGGAATTTGTCAAAAGTTTTTCTGACATACTCGCAATGTATTATCATTCCAAGGGGAGCCAGAAAGCAAAAGAACAACAAGTCCTTTGTTGCATTTATCGGAATAAGCTTCTTTAGCTTTATTGGTCTTTGCAAATGAACTAACACAAAATACACTACAAATACCATAATCAAAAGCAGGTTGTTCATTTGAATTTTAAAACATTTGATCGTTCAGCAGGTCTATTGCCGAGAACCTGAGGAAGTGCAGTGTCGACTGAGAAGCTTTTTGATGAATGGTTGTTGAGAAAATCGAAAGTGCAGACATGAAGTAATCTACATAAACCAGGGGTGGGGAACCTTTTTCCTATTAAGGGCCATTTCTATCCTTATAACATCCTTTACAGGCCATACTTGATTATCAAACACATATATCAAACTAACCTCACTAATGCAATGGCTGGAACTGTTTCTCTCGGGTGAGGAATCTGATGTCAGATGGTAGTGATGATGATGCTACTTGCAGCTGGTTTTTCAGGTTTGGATGAGTCATTGTTAATCAGATCCATCTTTTCAAGAACTCCTCACAGCAGTAGGTTGTCCCGAACATAAATGCAAGCATCTGTGCATGTCTTCTGAGGAGACAAGCCTCACGGCATAGACACAGTTTAAAGATCGCGAGCAGAGAGAGGTTGTTGTACATCGTTGGCTCTTTGATACAAACTGACACTTTAGAACGATTTTACTTTGTCTGGTGCTAGCAGCTCCGTGGTGCCAACAGGGCTCACCTTTAAAAATTCTCCTTCTAAATGAGGTTTTCAGGTTCTTAGCTTGTTGCACGCTCACCATAAAACTTGCTAACATCAATCTTTGTCAGGATGCGGTGTTGCTATCGCTGCTCGTTGGGTCGCCAGACTCTGTGGAAGATTGTTAACCTCTTCCAAGCGCGTTTTTCCTTACAACTCATTCAGTTTAGCTGCATGTTTTCAGCTGTATTTTAATTTGTTTATTTTTGGCCTTTTTCATCACGTGCCCCTGTAAAGTAGGTAGACAGTTTTGTCTTATACTTACAACAAAACATCAGCTAATAGAGAAAACAGCAGTTTAATTTTTTGCTGATTAAACGATGATGTAGAATCATTTGTGGTGACACTGTTGTGAGCATCTTGTCTTGCATGACAAAGATAATTGGTGGCAGGAAAGGAAAATGTTCTTACCTCCCTCCCTCACCCGTTTTCTTGTTCCATTCATCATCTACAAGCAGGCAGGCGATTAGCATCTTGCTTGACCGTGTTGACTACAATAAGCCTCTGTGAGTTTTATAAATGATTACCCAGCATGAAGTAAGAATACTAAACCGTAGCATTAGCAGAAGTTACTTTTTGTAAAGGTGTGTTCAAAGGCTGTAAATCAAAGATGATTTCAATCATTTTTTTCCCTCTTGTTTTTTTAATCTCAAGACCTTTCATGTTGGTCAAAGAACTTAAACACTTCCTGCCTCCCTTCTCTATTATTGTCCCCTTGGACCGAAGGTAGATGGCCGCACAAATTGAGTCTGACTGAAACAGGACGTTCTCAATCTGTTCGAGCAGTCTGTTTTTGGTTTGCGATATTGAACTGCCTTGATTGCTGTAATGGTGCACTACATCTCTTGAGGTTTTCCACTCTAGGGAGAATTGGCATGTGCCATATATGAAAACCATCCTAATAGCTACACCAGCTTTGAAATTAGGAGGAGGTCATTTGTTTCTAGTGAAAGCCAAAGAATCATGCAGGCAAACAGACGGAGTTGGTACTGATGTTAAAATATGCCTTTGAATTACACCCTCATTTAAAAAGAGGACAAAAAGATCAGACATCAACCAACATTTTCATCTGTTCTACACTTCCAGCCACCTTAACTAGAACACTGGCATAAGAAAGTGATTGTAAATCATTGTTGCAGCTCTAGAATACCTTCTCAGTCATTGGAATTACATCAAATAACACTCCACAGACTGAGGGGACTGATGTGGTGATGGGTTGAAGTAGAATTCCAACTCCACACCTGCTTTTTGTTAGAGTGATATGTAATGTTAAGAAAGAAAAAGGCAGCATTGGAAGCTGTTAGCGAGATTACCCCCTTGGGAATTTGTAGATCTGTCAGTGTTTCGCCGTCATGGTAACACGAACATAGAAATAAATCATCTGGACCACTTTTTCCGAGCAGCGGGGGCAAGCCCAGATTCTAGAAGAAGTGGAGCCCCTAGTTTACTGTTTGACAAATACATGGGTATTTGATACTCACTAATTCCCCTTTAATCCAAGGAATGAACACAAGAGTTGAGAAAGGGAAAGAGATGGAAAGTTGCTGACTAATAATAATAATAGCTGGCATTCCATAAGTGTTCGAATTTGGGAAAGAATTTTTTTATTTCTGGGCTTTACCCAGAAGTCATGTTGTTTTCCTGACTGTCTGCGGCAGCTTGGATGATAAAACAACACTTTTACACTTTTTCCGAAGGCTCCTGAAACTGAGGTTCAAAATAGGGTGAAATGAAACTGGGAGAATCATTCCAAAACAAACTGGTTATGCGAATTCTTTGTTGGGTCTTCATGATCACGTATTGTGCTGGTGCGTAACCTTTGGCTCTTAACTAAACACAAATAAGTTGGCAAAGTGTCGCAGTGGTTAACGCCGTCGCCTCAGAGTAAAAAGGTTACTGTGGCTTCCTCCCACAGTCCAAAAGACACGGTTAGGTACATTTGTGACTAAATACCTCTAGGTGTGAAAGTGAGCATGAGCGGTTGTTGTCAGGCCTGTGATAGACTGGCGACTTTTTCCAGACCAAAAATTTGCAGATTGATAAATAATTTAAACTTTGCAAATGGGAATATAGTCTAAATAATCAAATAGCTGTAAGATCCTTGAATCTTAATTACTAATGATTCAATTTTAATACCACTGAATTTGTATTTTTATTTCTAGACTTTAAATCTTTACCTTTAATCTGCCAGAATTACTGTAGTTTAAATTCCCCTCTCAGTATATCATTTCAAGTGTTGCCATTTCAAAAACTTATTTGGGTTGTTTTTTTCTGTCGCAAAAAATACAAATTACTCAAATATACTCAAGATCCTAAAATGGCTAGTTGAATTTTGAGAAAGAGGAAACAAGACAACGTTCTTGCCCCTAGTGGTTCCAGGTGGTATTGTTTGGTCACTGTCATAAAGACGCTACTGTAGCAAGACGCGGGTAAGACTGTATATAAAAATGGACCAGGTCTGGAAAGTGAAGCCAGAAGCCTGTATTCTATCGAATGACCAGCAGAGTTCAACTCCACTAGTTGCAATTTATGGTCTCATTTAGAGTAAAGGCAAACTGCATGTCGTTTTGAAGCCTCTCAAGTCTCTGAGCTCTCTCCACAGAGTGAATGTCCGTCTGAGGTTAGCTCTCGTTTTATCTCTTTTTCCGTCACACTCCTTCCTCACCTGCTTTTGTTCCTCTGTCAACAGGATTCTTTTTCTCTGTTGTGGTTGAGTTGTTTTTGTCAATTTGGCTTTTTCCCCTCGAAGGCCATTTCCATCACTGGGGATTGATACCGGGAGAACGCTATTCTCTTCTTTGTTTTGGTGTGGTGACGCAAGTCCTTTGTGCCGTAAATTGAGTCATCATTTTTCCATGAAAAACCTGTCCCGCTGGCCAAGAGGACAACATGGTGAAAGCAAGAATTATATGGGACCCATATAAGCACGGATGGTGTCGGGGTTTTTTTGGGGGGGGGGGGGGGGGGGGGGGGTTAATTGCCGTTACACTGTGCAATCAGTTTGCACGGTGTAATGATACTTTTAAGCCAAAAGGTTGTTTATTCCTGCTTTAATTAGTGGTCAAATCTCACAATAAGATTCACATTCTCTGTGTCCATACATCCGTGGATTGAGGGATTTATTCCTCAAACATTTTCAGCAAAATAAGCAAAGATAAGAGAACGGTCTGGAACAAACATCGCATTAATAATCCCACAGTTTCACTTCCTATGCTGACACTGCTTATCTTTTTTTTTTTATTGCAGTAATGCTGCAGCCTTTTGACTATGACCCCAATGAGAAGAGCAAACACAAGTTCATGGTCCAGTCCCTGCTAGCACCTCCTGACATGACCGACATGGAGGGAGTGGTGAGTGTGTCTCATCATCTTTTCTGACCATCATTCACAGCATCTGCATGTCTTGAAAAGTCTTAAAAAGCAAGAAAGTATCAAAGAGTCATTTACAAAGGTCCTAAACATTTCATCTTGCCTGCCACAGACGGTATTATTAGCTCTAACCTTTTTATATATGTGGTTGCGGCTGTCGGGAGACAATATTAATGTATAAGCTACAATTGAGACCAGTGTGACAGTGGATTGTGCATATGATCATTTGTGATTATTATGTATTATTAATTATTATTACTACTGCTATCTACAATAGCTTGGAGGTTCACAGACTCATATTGGTTTCAGCCAAAACTTAACTACATTTCAACCTGATTTTAATTTGT
Source organism: Scophthalmus maximus (assembly GCF_022379125.1). Lineage (NCBI taxonomy): Eukaryota > Metazoa > Chordata > Actinopteri > Pleuronectiformes > Scophthalmidae > Scophthalmus > Scophthalmus maximus. Next base: position 7,172,313 of record NC_061520.1, read on the forward strand.
AATTGATTAATCTCCCCTTCAGTTTTTTGACCCATGTCAAGATCCAGGTCACATTAATTAATCAGTTATTAAAATTCCTGTTTTTTGACCGTTACGACCCTGAAAAAGTATTAAAATTCATTCTGTCTGGGTATTAAAAAGTCTTACTTTGAATTTAGTGCACACTGCAGAAACTGTAATCAGTGTTTATTTATCTGTGCCAATGTTTGCAGATACTTTAAAACAAACAGTCTCTCATACAGACAGACGCTGTTATCAGTTTGAATTAGTTGTAAGCAAAGAGTTGGCTGATCTGATCTGATGGGCATCTCCCAGTCTGGATCAGAGCCTAGTGTGTTGCAGTACTAACACACAGCAATGAAAAAGCAGCATTGACAGTGTGAATTCTCAAAGTCATTTTTAAGCTCATTGGCCAATACACACATTAAATCATCACAAACAACCTAACAATTGAGAATTTGATATGATATTGTGACAGACATACACACACACAACAACACAAACACAGATACACACATACACAGACTACCTGAGCAATGGTTACAAAACCGACCCGATACTGAGCGAGAGCCTGGACTCCAGTGGGGACATTGTGCAAACCTGTGACAGTAACAGAGTTTAGACTTGATAGCAGATTTTTTGATGTTGGGTTTTTTACGAGGAGCACAACAGGGAGAGACTGCAGACTATTGTTGTGTCACACATGATTTGGAGCTAGGGGAACGATGGACAGAGCAGATCCTCCCGGATAACAGCCCAGCTGTTGATAGAAAATGTTAAAAATGCAAATTGACCGGGATCATAGTCACATTCACAGCCACAGCCTGAACGAGTAGTAATTCTTAGTATTCAAACATTATTTTTGCAGTTGTGTTGTTTGTTAACTTCCTAATTCCAAGGGAGCTTATCTTCCATTGGAAATTTCCATGTGGTGTGTGATTCAAACAGGCAGCCTTTGGATTACAAGCCTGTAAGGGATTTCTCTAAACATCAGCCTTATGCCACCCACTTTGAATAAAAGGAAGCTTGGCAGTGAAACACTGCTTCTTTATTGTGTTATTTTAACTGGTCTCCACAGTGCACAGTTTGCTCAGATGCCGTATCAATCAGATGGGCTTTAGAGGGGAATATACAGGTCTTGAAAAGTCCCCTCCGAAAAACATAGAATTCACGTGATTCCAAAAATCTGAGAAGGTATTAAAAAGTCGTCAGTTTTACTTAGAGACGACTTGAATATTTTCTCCTACATGCGGCAGACATTAATATTAGTTATAGCAGGGTTTTTTAAGTTTTTCAAGGGATCGTTGTGACAGTGGATTGTGCTGTAAAAAGTCAGCACCATCAGACCTGTAACAAACACTCACTACTGCCTGCTCATAATGGACAATTGTGTGGTATTCATTGAGTGGCATGTGTGATAATATAAAGTGTGATAAAGTGATATAAATGTCAATAAATTGATGCAGTTAAATAAATAATTGTCCTTACTTGTTTTCCGTCATTATTTGACCTGTTAAAACAATATTCAATAGCTTTCTACACATATTAAAGTCTCTAGTCACAGTAAGTGACCACTACAGAAACCCTGTTTAAACATGTTACATTAAAAGTCTTTTTTTATACTAATGTTGCTGCTACTCTAGTTTGGTTTTGGATTTTTCAATCTTCCCTTTTTTCCCCCTTCAATAAATGAATCCAGTGGAAGGAGGCTAAGCCAGATGAGCTGATGGACTCCAAGCTGAGGTGTGTTTTTGAGCTGCCATCGGAGAACGAAAAATCGGTGAGTGCATGCTCCTGCTCCTCTCTTTCTCACCGTGCTGGTTTTTATTTTAACTACATATTTGATATCAAAGAGACTTCAGGGAAACACATCCCATTGCTTTGTTCCAGTATTTTTCCTTTAAATCACACTAATTGGCCTTAGCAGGATGCCACAATGAATTGTATCTTTAACTGTCCGTGTCGTTCTTTATTTATTCCGCTGCATGTTTTCACCATGAGGCTTTTTATTGCTTCTTTTTTAACTGTACACTTGTTAATATTTGTTCCAAGGAGGTGTCACATTATTTATGGGGTTTATTGTTGTTTTGTAGCTCTGCACCTTTTTATTGCCCTGCTGTATCAGCTTTCTCTTTCTTTGTCTCCCTCCCGTCTGTTTCAGTTTCATCTGTCCCATCTCAACCTTCAAATCTCCTCTCCATTTTGCTCTTTCTGGCTTTTAATCTTTCCATCTTGCCTATACTGTCTCTGAATGTTTAGCATTACTCTCTCCCTCTTCATCTCTTTTTACATCTTATCCCCATTTCCTCTACCTCCATCTTTCTCTCCTGGCCTCCCCCACACTCTCGGGCAGCAGCAACCCTTCAGAGGGCCACGATGTTCATTCTTGCATGCCGTTTATTATTGTTGCGACTCCTGTCAGACCCCCACACACAACTGTAGAGACATTAGTTCGTCGTGATATGAGCCGAGTCTGCCGGCTTCATGGACACCGCGGGGGAAAGGGACGTGTGGTAGTTGTTTTCAATTCATTATGAGCTGTGTGATACATACACATGGCTGCCAGTCAGTTCCACAGAGTCCATTAGATGGAGATAATGCTGATAGAAACCAGCTTTATCCACTTATGAAAGGCACCTCTGGGTGAACTCCTCTATAAACATGGAGATAGGCCGGAATAAGCATAAAAACTTCAGCACATTTGTTATTCATGCAGCGCAGACTTTATTCCAAAAGCTTATGTTTCAGCAAAAAACCCCGCCCATTTCAGAACTTTAAGGATAATTACGGAATATATGGACACAATAAGGAGATGACTATTAACCCAATGTGGTTACACAAATATTTAAGGAATATGCAAATTTGTTCAGTAGAAAAACACTCTCTCTGCTTACCAGTTGACTGAAGAAAATTCAAAAAATACAATCACATTGAACTTGTCACGAATGTTGGGAATATATTTCTAGCACCAAGGAGTAATATATGAAACATCAAAGTAAAGACCACCCTTAAGCTGGATTTTTTGAATATAATAGTATAAAGACAAATAACAGGGTTACTGTAGCAACACATGACCAAAAAAGGGCCTGCTGTTAAAGGTGCAATATGCTTATATCCAACAGAAATCATAGGTATTATATAACGCCAACTAGTCACATTGCATAAATACCTAAATAATTAAACTATGGGAATACTTTACACAGATCATATAACATAAACAACATAAATGTTGTTATGATGTTAAAAAATAAATGACTTAAGCAGCTGTGGTTCAGGAGGTGGAGACGGTCGTCCACGAACGTGAAGGTTGGCAGTTCGATCCCCTTGCTTCCCCCAGTCTGCATGCCGATGTGTCCTTGGGCAATTGCCTCTGACATCTCTTTCAACAGTGTATGAATGTGACAGGAAAAAAAGGCGGTAAATAGCAGCGCTGTTTGAATGTGTGTGAATGTGACTTGTGCTGTAAAGCACTTTTAGTGCACTTATACGTACTATAGTACTAATACTAATACACTAATACTTGGAAATAATTCATAGGAATGAGGCTAAAGTAAAATCATCATCTACTCTTTATATAGTGTGTGCAAAGGTATATATCATCCAGTGTTTATATGCAGGAGGTTTCTCTCTGCTTAACTCTGATACATCCTCCATCAAGAGAGATTTTGATGTGTTGTGTAACTCTGAAACATAAAGTAGCTGCTTATCTGTGGTTTATTTTAACATCCTTCTTATGCCAAATGGCTGCCTTGTGTTCAGCGGTACATAATTTCAATTTAAAGACACATGGGCAAAAGAGCATTACTATTGCATGTAGTAGTATTGCAAATTATTATGCTATAATTTTTTTATATATATTTTATTATTTTGCACATTGTTGGTTTTTGTGTTCGTTTGTTGCCGGCAGTTTTAAAGATGTCTTGTGAAGTTGAACAAACGTCCCTACAGTTTTGAGTCGGTTAGCTGCACAATGGACTGACGGGATGGGAGGGATCCAATGTGGTTCTGTTGTTCTGTTCCTGCAGGCCTGTGTTTTTTCATGTACATAAAAGTCTGCAAGTCCCCAAATGTAAAGTGCAGCCGTGTGCCAGCCAAGCCATTGCTCAGAATTACCATAGAAACACGTCGGCAACAACAGTCTCCATGTTCTGTTCAAAAACTTGTCACCCTTTGACCCACTTACAGCACGACATGGAGTCCAACAAGATGATTTCGTCCAGCTTGCTGAAGTCAGAGTCCTCCGCGCTGCCCGTGAAGTCCCTGAGCTCCACCCTGGATGACGGGGAGGTAAAGAAGATCATGGAGGAGTGTAAGAGGCTGCAGATGGAGGCTCAGAGGCTACGGGAAGAAAACAAACAGATTAGGGTGAGTGAAATGATTTCGAGGACCTGGGCCAGTTCATTTTTCTATTATTTTCAATTTCAGTGCTTCACTAAAGGCACAGGGACCCCTTTAGTCATCAGAAACTATAGCAACAGCCTATTATAATTTACCCAGAAACTCAAGCTGACACAGACCTGTTAAAATACACCGTCCCACAAATTGGACCTTTTTTCCTAGGTAGTTCTACTCTAGGTGTGTTTTTGGTCTATACCTTCCTCAGTCTTCACACAACCAAATTACACATTGTTTGAAAGCTCGAGGTCTCCTGATTTTACCGCTGGAAGATCCACACATCAGTGCAACACGTGCTAGTGCACAGTTGGTTCAGACTCACAGGTCCAAAGTGTTTTCCACACAGAAGGTTCTACTGCAGTGCCATGTAATCCCTTTTGTATACCAGAGGAAAAAGGCGATGCGAAGATGCTATGTATTATTAATTTGCATTAGTGTAAAAAAAAAAGCGAAAGCAAAATTGTTCCATCAACTAGGGCTGCAACTAAACTACCACTTTAATAATCGGTTCATCTGCTGATTATTTCTAATTTCTTTGATAAATTGATTCGTCGACGAAATAGTGAAACATATCCATTACGTTAATGTGATCGAAATTCATCATTTAATTCAACCATCAGTCCAAAATAAAAAAAGGGAGTGAATCTTCACATTAGAAAAGTTGGAACCAATCTTGGCATTTTGCTTGAAAAATGACAAAAACTAAAATCCAAATGATTTCCAATTAATTTTCAGATGTCATTCCAGCTCTAGATTCAACTAATCAATTGACTGACAAATCGTCAGTCTCTAATATCGAAATGTACATTGAAGATTGGCGCATATGGTTCAGTTCAAAAGGTCAATGAGACGGGAATTGTTCCGAAGAGAAAAAACCCTTCTTCATCTCACTCATCACAATTAGCAGATGACATCAGTGAACGTCCAGAGTCTCATTTGTGTTTCTTGAATTCTCCTTTGTACAGATTGATGTTCATGATACATTAAAAGCAAACAAAGTGGACAATTGAATCACACAAATGTGTTTCTTCCAAGTGGCCCTGCAGTGTCCTCCGCCCTGTGCTTTGAACAGAGACAGCATCTCCAGACCGAGGTCTGCGTCAAGTGAAACTGCTCGTATCTGTAATCAGCAGCAGACCTCAGGCTTTTGACGCTCGTAAAAAGCAATTGTGCAAAACAACGCGTGTGCCATAAATCACAAGGATCAATGAAGGAAGGTTTAAAATTGGGTTTTGTCAAGGTTTGGTTGGGAATGAGTCACATGTACACATGACGCCACAGGCAGCCGAGAGAGAGTCGTCGTCCTCTCCTCAGACACCGTCACCACCACCTCCCTTTAAAGTTCCTGCCAGAGGCAGAACGACTGTTGGCCGCCCCTGTGCCTTAGATTAAACTAACAGAGCCCCCCCCCCCCCCCCCCCCCCCCCCCCCCGCTGCGTGGAAATGAAGTGTGTTAAAGCCTGGCCCCTTCTGCGGTCCTCGGGGGATTTGGTCAGATGAAGATTTAAGTAGATCCTGTTTCTTTGAACTGATAAATAAATACGGCCCAATCTTGTTGACTGATTGAAAAACTGACCATCTATTCCCCACGTTGTCTTCTTTATTCTCCATTACATCCCCCCCTTTTTTATATATATATTTCACCACCAACAACCCTTTTCTTCTTCCCACACGCTTCCCCTTTCTTTCATCATTCCTTAATCGTTTCCTCTCCCCGTTTCAGGAGGACGATGGTCTGCGGATGAGGAAGAGTAACATGATGTCGTCTCAGCACCCCTCCATGGGCATGAAGAAAGAGGAAGGGTTGAGCGCCCGCACTGTGGCCCTCGTTATTCTTTTCTTTGTGGTGGGCGTCATCGTGGGCAAGTTGGTCTTGTAGAGCGCGGAGCAGTTTGCTCGGCCGCAGCATGCTTTCAGGGGGATGAAAACAAAACAAGGGATCTGGGATTTTGGATCAGAACATTTTCTGGGTGGGGGGTGGACAGTCAAAACTTTTGATTCAGTCTAATTTATGTAAAACAAAGAATTTCAAAGTTAATGTATGAGAAAAAAATTTAAAAAATCATCTTATGAACAAATCTACTGTTACAGGTCTTGCCTCTACGTAATCATCAGACTCATTCTGGCCCTCTTCCCAAAGTTTCATGTATACAGATGACGGGTTCTGTGGGTGGGGTGTGATGGAAACATGATTCAGTGCTCTGGATTCAGACGAATGGATTTTTTTTAACACCGACGAGGTAGTGTTGGTGCAATTGAGTCAGTTTGCAAATGTGTGATTGTCATTTTTGTGTATTGTTTGTTTTTTTCCTAAATGATGGAGGCAAGAGCTTACGTGTGTGTATATATATATATATATATGTATATATATATATGTATATATATGTATGTATGTATACCTAACCCCCCCACCACAACAACCCCAGTACAGTATATCCAGGTTTTCCTTCCAGCTAAACCCCCTTTAAGAAAGGGATTTACCAGACAGAATGGATCCACACAGTCGGGGTTTCACACAGGGCTATCAAACTGACTCCTCCAATCAGAGGCTTGTAAAATCAGCTCGTCTTTGATTGCAGAACCTCGATCGGTGTATGAAACACTACTAATTTCTCTCTTCCATGTTACTTTTATTTTCTTTCTTACCTTATTCCCGTCACCTGGTGTTCACCACGTCCCCGGTTGTCAGAAGGGGGAGGTTCAATTGCATGAATTCACACAGAGTTTTGTTTCTGGACTTTTGAATCTTAATTTAATTGCTTTTATAATTGTGATAATAATAATGTCATTGGGCTGTAGGTTTGCACAACTCCATTTTCAGATTTTCTTTGTCTCTCTCTTTTCTGTTCTATGATTTAATTATTTTGTTTGTTTGTTTTGTTTGTTTTGTCTTAGGGTTGAAGCATTTAAGAATATTGCGCCTGCCAGAAATGAGATTTGTATGGATTTAATCATTTCTGTAGATGTTCTCCAGATGAAACCCTTGCCTTGTGACCTGTTTGGGCAAGTTATTCTCAGGCCAAGAAGGAGGTATATATATACAGTACATTAACACGCACACACACATATATATATATATATATATACTTAAATACATGCACACACAAATACACAAAAAGCATGTATACATATGGTGAGAAACCACAAATGAACATTAGGTGCATGTAGAGGTGAAAGGTTTTGTTTTCCTGACAACATCCACACCACCATGGTTCTGCCACTGTGTCCTAACAAAAGGACCATGGTCTTTTCCAGCTTTTTTTTTCTTCTCATATTTTCCTACTGAGCCATACATTTGTTGACATTCTGTTTTCTTTTGGGCAAATGTATGTCACGGATGGAGTGAGTGTTCAAAGCCGACTACGGCTTCTCCACTGCTGCTCTTTTAGCCGTTTTTCTGTTTTCACTCCACTTGCAAGGCCTTCTTTTGGTGTTTGTTCAGCATTTAACCATGACTCATTAATGTTATATCTTCACTGGATTTGAAGTTTGTGTTCGTTTTTTTAAATGCACCAAGTTTGGGAGCGTTACTCCTCCTTTGATCTTCCTGCAGCTTACGACAATTTTTTTCTCCCCAAGCTAGAGGGGGTACAAAAAAAAAATAACAGCTATAGCCTCGAAGGGATCACACAATGACATTGTACTGTTTCAGAGCCAATTGTTATTTTTTTGTGTTAAAAATAAATATCTCCAAATTTTGAGGGAAAAGGCAGTTGAGAGTGTCACTGCATTGTTTGAAGAAGAAAAAAGACCCATGTCTTACGTCCAATCCCGGTGTGTCCACGTCAGATGAGCGAGCAGGGGTGAAATCCCCTTGGCTAAACTAAATGTAAAAGATTACAAAGCGCCACCGTCTTTCCATGTTAAGCAGAGTGGAAGATGATACAATTAGCCGGCGGGTAAAGAGATTAAAATGAACATGAGTATGTGTTTCTACTGTATCTCTTTAAACGTTGTTGCGTTGAGTATGACTTGCTGCTTAGAGGGAGGGCAGAGCAGACCTGAGCTACAGTCCCGTCCTGGGTTATCGGGCCTGGGTCGCACAGTACTTACAGAACATTCTTCTTGTCCAGTGAATCCTGGTCGGAGTATTGGAACATTTTAATGCAAGGAGAAAAAAAAACTTCCAATTACCAGACTATACTGTTAAGAGGTTCATACTTTTATCACTGCTGCAGTAAAACCTCACCAGTGTTGGTTCTCCAAGAAGGATTTAAACAAAAAGAAAAATAATCAAATGTAAATACTAACGGATCCAGGCCCCGTTGTGAAACACACTAAACGGACTCGTCCTGGAGTCTCTGACCATCACCATGAACAATGTAAGCAGTCGGGGAAACTGTTTTGTATGTACATAAATAAATAAATAAATGAATAAATAACTCTATCCGAGAAGAAGATTAATATTCCTAGTCAAGTAGTCTCTCTGGTGTATAAATACAACCCAACCTGGTTGGACTATGTAGCATCTTAACAAATTAAATGAATGAAACCCATATCTAACTCTGTGGACTCATTTCCCTTCATGCACACAGGTCCAACGGTGTTTTCCCGTTGCTGCAGTGGCGCTGCCGAGAAAATTGTGGAAAGAAGTGAAAGAAAGAAATGATTGAATAGAAATTGCTACTTCCACGTGTGTTATCAGAATTCACTGCTTCTGGACAGGTGAATTGTCAATCGTCATATCTAACCCGCCCCCACTTTAGATGAGCGGTTTTGACCACGTTGACATGAATCTGATTCTTGCGTAAAATATGCCGGGACCTTTAAGGTCATTCAACATCACCCGCTGTTGTTCTTGAGAATCATTAGACTCCGTACGATCATCTGGATGATAAAACATTTCTGTCTAATGTTCAATAAGAAAATCATTTTTCGCCCATTTCCCCGAGTCGCAGCCGTGTTTTGCTTTGCTTCGTTTGGATGAGCAGAAAGACACAACTTTGCAAAGTGTAAAAAAAAATCTTTTATTGTGGAGCGCTCGGACTATTTTTTCCTCCCGGTGGTGGAGAAGAGTTTTTAAAGTATTCTGGAAATTGCGTTTGATTTTTTTCAAATTGCAGCAAGTTGACTCAGTCTTTAAGAAAAAAACGTTTGTACCAATGAATCTTGCTTGTGATGCAAATGAAAAACACACGAGGCACAAACTGGCCACATATTCTGCACCGTTCTCGGCTTCCCAGTCGCTTTGGGTTCGAGGAGTTTCTCGATCAAAATTTCGTTTGGTTTTCTTCTTTTTATTAACCCTGCTATACTCGCTCGCAAGTCTGGCACGTACGCGTAGTAAGCGTACCTCATGAGTTTTCATTTATTTTCTGTCACACTCGGCTCGTGATATACGTTTGTAAGGCCTGCACAGGGCCCATCACAAAGAGAACGACACCGACTAGGATGCCAACTTGCCGTACGACCGCGACTCTCCTCACAGCCAGACCCGCGGCCGCTGACATCCGAGGCCAAGCTGGCTTCTCAGTTCTTACCACTTTGCTTGACTTGGCAGCACAGCAATCTGCAGTGGGATAAGAGTGTTCAAATATATAGCTGCAAGGAAATTAATTACCCCTCGGATCTCTCCATCTGCAGTTGCGGTGTGTCGAATAAAATAAAGGAACCCGGGTGATTCATCCAGTGTTATTGTATCGGTAACAACCAGACAGTGTTCCTGTCTGCACCTTGCGGTTGGACGCAGAAGAGTGGAATTTGTGTCAGGAACCCCCCCCTCCCCCCTCCCGGCGTGCACCTGGGCCTGGTAGCTCCTCAGCTGTTTGGCTTGGCCGCGGCTCAACACAGCTGCAAAGTCAATGGCGGAAACCAACCAATGTGATCTTGCCTTCTTTATTCTTCTTCTTTTTCACGGTCAGTTGGGAAGTAATCCATTTCCCAGGTAAATCACGGAGGAACGTTCTCGTAAAAAAAATACTGAGGAGATGGAAATGACAAGATGTCCCGAGGGGTTTTCGCCGCTCACCTGGACGTAAAAGGGGGCAGAAAAGAAGCGTTGCCGGGGCCGCGATGTTGTCGGGCAACCGGGAGGAGACTCTCCAGGAAGTCGCCGCACATCACCCACTGGAAGATGAAATCACAGCACAACAACTAGAGCTGTCGAGGGTGATCTCTGCATTTTCATCCAACGACAAGATGAGCAGGTAAGCGTATTCCCCACAATGTCAAATTATTATCATCAATAGTAACAATGATAATAATTGCAAAATCAATCATTTTTACCCCATTCATTTTCTTTTTCATATTTCATCTATATTTAAGAAATACAAACTTTAAAAAAAATAAAATAAAATGCCAATGACAGAAATATAAATATACACACACTGTACATGGGCTACTTATTAGGTATTTGAGAGAAGTAGTGCTCCATTGAAAAGTAATTTAAAACACCAGTCAGGGATATATATATATATATATATATATATATATATATATATATATATATATATATATATATATATATATGAGAATCCACTGTAAACCAAGTTTTACATCAGGGGTCTTTGAAGCAGTAAACAGAAGTAATGTGTTGTTTTTACAAAATATATATATATATATATATATATATATATATATATATATATATATATATATATATATATGTATATATATATATTTATGAGTGTATAGAGAGAGAAAAACTGGTATTGTATGAAATGTAAGTGAGGGAAAATGTAATCTCAGATCACGACACAAATTTACATTTTCCTAAAGATCCGCAAAGATCCAAACCCTAAATGTGTATCAGAAAACCGGTCAGAACAGATCTAACTGGAGTTAATGATAAACAATCCGTCTCCTGCCTCATCAGCAGGTTTTTACACGCACGGGCATGTTTAAATGTGCCCCTGATTTATTTTCCTCCTCCAAGTTCCACAAATGAAACAGAATATTCTTCACGGTAGTTGTCTGGCACACGGACGGGCCAGTTTTCATGCAAATCCTCGACTTACAAGGGGTCCCTGTAAGAGTTTAGTGGCCATAACGCTTTTTGAAAAAAAGGCCCCCGCCGCTCGCCAGAGAGGTTGGAGGCAGGACAACTGGCAGTGAGTGATGCAGTCTGGAGGAGACGGCCTGTGGCAGATCTCTCCAGCAATAACCTATTCAATCATTGTGTGTGATCTTAACCTTACAGCAGAAACATGACCCGGCTTAACAAGCCACCAGAACTGACAGATCGCACTCGGGGGGAACGCTTCTGTCAAAATGGATCCCAAAGGCAACAAGTATGTGAAAAAGGTCGCCGCGTGCTAAATGTGGCAAGTAACTGTTCATCTGTTGTGGTTTTATGTGTGAAGAGCAGATCAGTTGTTATTGGGGTGTTTTCTTTGTGTGTGTGTAGTGCGTGTGTGTGTGTGTGTGTGTGTGTGTGTGTGTGTGTGTGTGTGTGTGTGTGTGTGTGTGTGTGTGTGTGCGTGTGTAGTGCGTGTGTGTGTGTGTGTGTGTGTGTGTGTGTGTGTGTGTGTGTGTGTGTGTGTGTGTGTGTGTGTGTGTGTGTGTGTAGTGCGTGTGTGTGTGTAGTGCCTTTACTCAAGTACTTGAGAACAGTTGTAGTTACATACCAGTGCCTTTTCAGATTGATATTTAACATATAAAACACATGATACGCTGTACAAACAATATATCAATATAAATCAAAACAATCTTTTTAGCTTGTGACCATTCAGATTTGTCCCTTTAAAGGGGCCCGACCCTGAGGTTGGAAAACAGTGGACACTTTCTTCAGCCAATGTACAACTTTAAAAAAAAAAAAAAAGGCTACTGACTCATCGATGCATCAGTATAATATAAATATAAACATATATATTAAGTACAAATTTAATCTAATGCTGTATATTACACAATTTTATGTAGAGTTTTATTTAGTGTAAATTCTGTTGCTTAAACTTCGGCACTTTTACTTCGGTAAGATTCTCAATGCAGGAATTTGCTGTTTTAAGTAACTGCAACTGAGATTTAAAAAAAAAAAACACCTTCTAAAGTGCAGATTGAAAAACACCCTCTGTGTTCTGTGTATCCAACAGAACGCTTGGGAAACGATGCCCACTGTCAGGCGCTGTGTAAAGGGTGACAAAACAAATGTCAAATGAAGTTACCGCCGCCAAAGAAGAACACTTCTCTGGTATTTGACCTTATCAAGAGGTCAAACATGCTTCTTGAAGCATTTGTAGCGATTGCTGGTGTTCTCGCCAGCGCGCGGATATTTTCATAAAAACAAAGGTCGTTTGGACAGAATTTTTTGTTTGTTTGTTTAAATGCAGGAGGAAATAAGAGATGAACTAAACACAGTGTTGACGTTACGCGTGGGCCACTCCTACACACGTGCTATTCGGTGGGTTGCGTTCTGCAATCTCACCACTTGATGCCGCTAAATCCTAAACACGCTGCAACGTCAACAAAGTGGAAAAAACAAAAATGACTGGCCGGTGTGCGGCGTTGCATCCGTTCAGCGCTTGGTTAGGTATGTGAGCATGAGGTCACGACAGATAGGAGAGCCCCCCCCCTTTTTTTTCTGTTTGGCGCGAGATCAAGCGGGAGCGGCGCAGTCGCTGCCCTGCATCGCAGCTCTGTGGGCGAAACACGGCGCCTTTTTCTTTTGCCCTTTTTTTTTTTTCTTCATTTGTCCCGAAGCCAAAAAGGTCTCATTTTTTTTTTCCAATTGAAACTTATTTGTTCCAACTGAGGGTTGGGCGGCGCAGGGCAGATGCTATCTTTTATGAGGCAGCTGCAGCTCATATTCTTTTAGAAAATAATGGGATGTTCTTAACAGAGCCTGAAATTTGAATGAGCGAGAGAGGGGCTGGTGGTGACCCGTACTACTGCACTGATGTCATCTCAGTGGTGTGTGCGTGTGCGCGCGTGTGTGCGCGTGCGTGTGTGTGCATTAACTGCATAGGCAAGATTTTTATGGGAAGGCAGGAGATGGGAGAGAGAGAGAGAAAAAAACACACCTCTTCTGTATTTCCTATTGAGTCGCCATCCAAAAGCAGCACTGAGTCTTTCTCCTACCAGAACATTTATCAGACTAAACCACCAAACAGTATGCGGTTTGGAAAATTGGTTTAGCTGAAAGGAAACTCCTTAGGACTTGTTTTGTTTTTCTTCTTCTTTCCTGCAGTCCATAGGAACATTCTTCCAAAAGCCGTGTTACAAGGTTGGGTCCTCCGTAGTCCATCGCTCGGCGATGCCTTCAGAGAGTCAAACGGCAAACTCGGGCAGATTTATTTTCATAAATGTCAGCTCAAACCTCACATGTGCGGCAGAGATCCATGTGAACAACGTGAACTGCACAAGAGGACAGCTCTCGTTTGCTTTTCCCCCCGTGGCCCGTAAGAGTTTCCTCATCACATTTGTTGCTGGATTGACATAATTTTGGACATGATTTGTAGTCTGGAGGATTTCAACTGCTTGTTCAGTGAAGGAACTCTGGCCTGTTTGCTCGTGTAGGACCACGTGTCCCTTAATTCTTGTGTTACTTGGTTTGCTACCAAGATATTAAGTAATTCAAAGTTTCATACAATGAAACATTTTTATTTGTCCTCGACGGACGAGTTTGGGAAACGCGCTCACTCCCTTTTCTTGCCGCGACTTAGATGAGAAGATCAATATTACTCTGGTGTCAGTCGGACAAATATTGTGCTACAACTAGTAGATGGTTCTTATTGTATGAAGACGTTTAACTTACTGAGCTTTGGAGCTGCTGGTAGATGGAATATATATATTTCTTTAAACCTCCAGACTACTGTTTTCCCACTATACATTTTCTATGCTGTCAATGGTGGCAAGTACCTAAGGACACATGTACTTATACTTTAACCCGATTACTTTAATTTTATGTGACTTTATACTTTTACTTGACTCTAGAGGGAAATATCGTATTTTTTACTATATACTCTACTCTATTTTACTAATAAACACCTATACCTGTATATGCAGTAAATTAAACCACCCAACAGTACATAGAATAATGCATAACATTAAGGCGTTATATATATAATATTAGGCTGATGCTACTTTAATATAATTGATATTTTAATTCGGGACTTTTATTTGTAATATTTTTTACATTGCAGGAGCTTTTACTTAAGAAAAGGATCTGAAATCGTCTTCCACCACCATTTAATAACTATGATTACCAGTTACTTTTCAGATTCATATTTGACGTAAACAAACGCTAAACTGTACATACTTTATTTTACATCAAACCAGCGGCTCCCAACCTTTTTTTCCTGTTGTGACCACCCAGTTTTTCTTGGGTCGCTTTGGAGCCCAGAACTATAATAACTGTAAATTAAGTCATTCGAACCAACTGCCATTATTTCAGGTAATGACTCAAATTAACCTGCATCCAGAACACCGTCATGCTTTTAACTTCACTGACAAAAATCGGGCCTGTGCTTTATCTTTCTGCTGTTGTTCGACGGATGCGTCCACTGAGCCACTGGGCCTGATGACTAACAGGTTGGCCCTGCACTCCTTTCTGCCTTGACAGTGTCCCTGTTTTATGGCGCACAACAGAAACCACAAACAGACTGTGAAAAACTGCGCTGCCCCCGAACCCCTCCTCTCCGTTCCAATCGCCCAACAGTCATCTCCAGCGCACAGCAAGCTGGACGAGAGGCTGCTGCTGGATTCACTGGTTTCAACTAAGATTTATCCCGGGTTCGGAGTCGGTTCACTGACCGATTGCGCACGTTCTTGCGCAGATAAATGCCATTCATCCGCCCTTTCGTTCTTCTTTCAATCAGTGTCTGTTCTTTTTGTGTGTGTGTTGGCTCGTGGGGGTTACAGACCTATATACTCCATCCAAGCCTGGAGGATGACCTCATGGGCCCAGCAGCTGCCATCACCATTCTCGCAGGAGTTAATAGGAACAGTATGTAGCCTCTGGAACAGACTACCTCCTCCTTTTCTTTTCTTTTTTTCTTTCTCTCTTTGTCCCCACTAGTTCAACACTAAAGGGGCCAACATCATTTGCCTTCCTCCATTGTTTATTGTTTTTATAATTTTTTACGTTCTCTCGGAAACCACACACACACACACACACACATATTTCTTCTGCCTCATTTTTAAAGATGGATCACAGAATTAAAAGCCCACAAGGAAGAATGATATAATATTATACTCCTGGAAAGTTACTTTCAATGCAACTAGAATCCATATTTTTTTTATTAACTATGCATCACCTGGGTTTGACAACCCTGCATATCATTAGGGCTCCGCAGCTTACGCCAGCCCAACGGAACATTTTCTTTTTTTTTGTTCTCTCTCATAAGCTAAGTGAGCTATGATCGCACTTGTTCTGACTTAATTTTCTGATGCAGCATGCGGGCAGGTTTTTTTCCCCAAAAATAAAGCCATAAAAAAAGTATTTAGTGTGAAATGAATAAAAGATGTGACGCCGAACTTGCATGCTATGCTACAGGCTCATCCATTGGATTTTACAGAGGCAAAGTAAGTTCACTTTCTTTCTATGTTTAGCCCACGTTCCACATTAATATCACAGTGAGTGCAGACTAACCAGACCAGAGCCTCTCTAAAACTGTGCCATCGCACACTGGTGTGTCATGTGAACTGGCCAGATGTGCCTTTGGATTCTAGTAAGTCTTACCTATGATGATTTGCATACCTGTAATCATATGTACATCCGTAACTTTCGACAAAAACGACTGCTAACCGCTGAGCTCTTCTTGTGCTCTTCAGTGGCACTGCCGCATCCTGACTCATCTGTTGCTAAGAGCAACAGCAGATATCTCTTCCTCCACCTTCAGTTTCTCTTGGTCTGAAAACCTGCTGTTATTATGGCTGTGTGTGTGTGTGTGTGTTTGTGTGTGTGTGTGTGTGTGTGTGTGCGTGTGCGTGTGTGTGCGTGTGTGTGTGTGTGTGTTTGTGTGTGTGTGTGTGTGTGTGTGTGTGTTTACTGCAAACCGGTTTACTCATAATTAAGAGATGATCCATTGCCTGGCGTCGGTGATGTGGGAAAGAAAAAAAGCTGCATTTTGCTCAAAAAACGTCCTTGTATTTTCAATGAGAAAAACGGATTTTTGTTTTCATTCTTCATTTGTTCAAAACATGTCAAATTAGCATGTGATTCAACTTTTTTTGTGATGAGTTGAACTGAAATGCCTGCAGTCATCTTGTAGAAGCAGGTGTAAGGATTTTTTTTTTTTAATTTTTTTTTACAAATGGAGGATATCTCTGCTCCACTTGCTTCAGTCATAACACCAAAAAAAATCTGGAGCTATATATATATATATATATATATATATATATATATATATATATATATAAATATTCCTCTGTTGCCTCCTAACTGCTGCTCCTCTTGGCTCCTTCAGTGTCGGAGCGACTGCGAAATCTATTCTGTTGGCCGGCGGCTGTGCATTCTCTTGATACACTGTGCATCCAATCTGATATCCTTCTGTGTGGTTTCAAAAAATTGGACCTGCACAGGAATATCTTGTGTAATGTGTGAGGCTTATGACAGTTATTTGGCAGTTGAAAAATGGCAGCACACTCACTTACTATCTGGGCTTTGAATCAGACCATAGTTCGGACACCAGAGAGAAGACACAATCCAGCTGATCCTACAGTCACCATTTTTCTGTTTGCTTCTTTAAAAGATAAAAGAGCAGCTTTGGGACACGCCGGAGATACATTCTCATATTTACTTCTCTCAGTTGGTCCTCAATTCCTCCACCTTGGTGCAGACTGAGTTAACTCAACAATGACTCAATGGCCATGAAATGCTGCACAGACATTCTACCAGATGACGACTTCAACTGACATGGGTGAGCTCCTGACTCTTCTTTTGGCGTGATCACATGGTTAATGTTTGTGGTTTTGACTGGCATATCGGATGGAGCGCCATGAAAGCCGGTAGAGACTCCCACCAAGTCCCTCTTTTAGGAACAATAGGCCCTTTTCTAAGATGACATTTTGACATGTGGACATTATTGTCAACAAGTCGGAATAGTAATACGTTTTTCTTATTCTTCCCAGTCTGCCGACACTGTCAATCTGCATTACACCTGTTTAACATCAGCATTTTTAAATGGAAATAGACAACTTCATGGCCTAAACTTATCATTATGATGTTAGAAACTGATTGCACAGTATAATGGTGATAGAAAAATAACCCCATGAGCAGCAGCCTTGCTCTCAACATGTTATTCTCTTTCCCACTGGGATGCGGTTTTTGTGAAGAAATGATGACTCCATTTACAGCACAAAGGAATTGCCTCACCCATTGTGTAACCGAAACAAGGAAAAAGAAAAACGTTCTTCCAGAATCCAGCCCCCCAGTGATGGAAATGGAAGATGGTGGAACAGCAGAATTGACTAAAATAACACAACATCCCCTGAAGATCCCATTTCCCGAGTTGTGCAGTCGTTATGCTAATCTCGCTCATTCTCTTCGTGGACAGCAACGAACCATTGCAACTATCAACCAAACCAAAAATTGATATGCAATATGTAAATTTGCACCTATAATCAAAAGTTTCTTAGCATCAACCAACCATCAGGGGTGAAGTCATTTTCATATTTGACATTCGTCATCAGTGAGCATTTTGCTTTTATATGCATATTTCAAGGTTTTCTTTTTCAACAGCTCGCTCATTTATTGGTTTATTGACATCAAACCCCCTCTCATGTGTCTGGGACATCCTCTCTCAACTTTCCCAGCTGTTATTTTTTGAAAAGGCCTTAGCAAATCCCTTAGCATCCTTATCAGTGAGCATTTTTCTTTAATATGCATATTTCAAGGTTTGTATTTTCAATAGCTCAGTCATTTATGAATTTATTGACATCAAACCACCTCTCGTGTCTGGGACACCCTCTCTCAACTTTCACAGCTGTTATTTGTGAAAAAGGCCTCAGCAAATCCCTTAGCATCCTTATCATTGAGCATTTTGCTTTAAGAGTCTTGATTTAAAGACGAGCTCAACACACATTACGAAAAGTAATTTTTAATACACATCGAAAATAATCACTTCTTAAATGGTAAAACTAGCTAAAATATTAGACCGACATCTTTCTTTTAAATCAAAAAGTACAGTATAGTTGGTTAAAATAAATATTCTTACAATTTGACTGTTGATAGAAAAAACAGACTAATGCACTCTCCATGAAAGAGGACAAAGATAAAGCAACATTTCACACCACAGTGGGATTAGACTGATGGAGATGGTATCTGTTAGAGTGCGGAGAGTTTCTACTCCTACTTCTTATCCTACCAGTATGTTTATAAAAAGTAATATACAAAGTGCATTAGTCATACTGAATCATGGTGAGAAGTCCACTGGAATGTCCATGGCTGTCATGTGATGTGGAAAATAACCGATCCGTGTTTCAGCACTGTGATCTTACTTTGTTGTAATAGTATGACAGGAAAACACGATTTACACGGAAAAGATGAATTGATCTGTGATGTGAGGATATCGATCTGTTCATCATACAAAAGGATCATGGTTTGAAAGAATATAAGTGCACTTTTACATCCCGAAATGATGGCACTTCTATATGTAGGTGGTTTATATACAAATTAGTTGTAGGTAGAAATGCAGCTGAAGTTAAGAGTCATTAAAATGAACTTACAGGCAGCATCTGAAAGCCAGATATGAAATAACTGTGCTCGCTTGAATGTCTCGTGATTTCTCTTTGACCACACACGTGGTCATCATCACGTGGAGGAGGAGTGAAGGGAAGATTCCAGGAGACAACGTCCATTAATGGATTTGTGAACAACGTCTCTAATAAATGCCGAACAAGCTGCACAGCACGGATCCAAAGAGCAGTAACAGCAGCTGTGCCAGTCTTTCCGTCCCATTGGTTGATAGCTGGACTTGCTTCAGGTTAAAACCTGAACCATGGCGATGCGAGGGCTGTGTCTCCCCTCCACTGCAAGGCACCATGGGAGCTTGAAAGGAAGTGGGTCTCCTCTGCGGTCGGTCGGCACTGGACCCATCAGTGGGCCTCTCTCCGACGAACAGCAGGGGCTGTTTCCTGTGGTCGAGCTCCGACTTGAAGAGCTCGAACTCCTTATGTGGCAGCTTGATGCCCAGTACAGTGCACCCGTCTGTGGGGGTCAAGTCGTGCTCGACCCCGACCTCCCAGCCACCAGCCCGGCCACACTTTCCTGGCCTCGTCCCGTTCAGCATCTTGGCTGTGGCCTCCTCCATGGCCGTGGCTCTCACCCGGGTGACCTTGAAGACAAACTCCGTGGCTCCGGGTACCTTGGCGGAGGGGTTCCCCTGAGCGTAGTGGCCCGAGGCTCTCAGGGTGAACGTGGGATGCGAGCAGGCGGGGTCCGTGTAGTGCCGGTAGGTGCCCTCCCACGCGTTTTGGTCAGGATCGAAGGCGAAGTCTCGCGTGAGGAAGAGGACAGTGGGACGGGTTTCACAGTGCTGGCTGACCCAGCGGCCGGCCAGAGACAGGGGGGCTGCGGGGCTGCGAGGCAACACCGGGGGGCCCAGCTCTGAGGAGCGGTACACCAGAGCGCACACAGCGCAGGGGTGGATGTGATGCTGCAAAAATGGGAGAACGAGGTGAGATGGTGTGTTTAGGGCTACAGCCAATGAATGTTTTCATTATTATATGAGTTGGTGTATAATCATTCACATTAATATTACATACGTTCTCTGCTTACATTCGTAAATACAAACTGAAGACAAGAGTACATTGTCATGCCTCACCATGGCGTTCTGCAGTGGCTGCTGGTACCCTGTCGGCCTGTACTGAGTTCTCTGGGTCCAGTCAGTGTGGATGTCCCCCAGAAACAGCTCCTGGA
>NC_061520.1:7197500-7222500 GCF_022379125.1 Scophthalmus maximus
TATGTTTTCACTGTGGCCCCTTGAAACTTCTCGCTGATGTCGTCCGCTCCTCCCTGTCACAGTGCAGCGCTTTGTTTCTAAAACAGGGGTTCATGTATTTCTGCTAATGAAACTCAGCGGAGGACTGACTCAACCCCGATGTGAATATTGGCCTTCAACTTTATGATGGATTATTTTTAGGTCTGCCTAGAAAGCACTATTACATCTCATAGTAACTCTGAAGTTGTCTCTGAATATGAAAATAAAACAAAACAAAGTGCGACATCAAGTAGAGCTGCAACTATTAGAAGTCAATTATTTGGTCAGTCAGTAATTAGAAAATGAAACACCAATTTATTTTGAGTCAATTCATTGTCTAATTGTCATGTACTGACATCGCTATGGGCTGCAAGAGACTGTGATCGGCACATTTCCCTGTTTCCATGTTCTGTTGACCAAATGATGAAGCGAGTTATTGAGATATTGTGGCGGTTGGCAAATAGCCAACATTTTTGTTGACTATAAAAAAAAACTCTCAAACTCTCAAACACAAAATAACTTTCGCTCAGGTTTCACCCAAGGTCCTAATCAATCGACCTACATACGAGTCCTCCATCTACAACAATGGGATAGAGCCAAACTAAGATGTGGAGATGCCGCTTTGATTTTGCCATCACAGCACACAAAGACAGATTACAACCGAGCGGGGGGACTGAGAGGCGTCAGGCCACGTTGTCCTCCCCCCGGCCATTCTGCTCCGCTGTAGAAAACTCCGACTTCACAGTCCCGAGCTGTCTGAGCAACACACCGCAGTCCATGAACTGCAGGCAGTGCCGAGACGTCCCTCCCATTTGTCCTCGCGCAGTGTCACAATTCACCCACTAGGGGTCAGCGCATGCAGCCTGTGGCCTGCGTGTGGTCTGGCCGGTCCAGTCCAGTCTGTCATCACCGCTGACTCTGGCCCTCGCTCCATCTCACTGATGACCGGCCAAAGTAATCTACCTGCCTGCGAGCTCCCATAAATTCATCCTGTTTCCACACACACACACACACACACACACACACACACACACAGAGACAAATGCCTACACGCGCGTTCACAAAAACACACATTGATTTACAGTAGACGGCAGAAGGGATACCATTTATAAGGGACCTCCAGGCTGCACTCTGTTTGTTTGTTTGCCCTTGTGATTACGGTCTGGCAGCTCCCGGTCCCCTCTCCCGTGTCTCGTCCACAGAGCCAAAGTCAGAAACCAGTTTAATGTACTTCTTTGTTTGCGAACCATCCTACAAAAACAAGAACCAGACCCAGGCGCGTTTGACTCGGGGCTTGCAGGGGGAAATCAAGTGCTCTGACATCCAAGTCAACCCGGTGCCTCGTTCATTGGAGGGGTTGTCCGCTCCTCATAGCTTTCATAGTTGTTTGAGGCTTTTGATGGAGAACTGCTAAACCTGCCAGAGTGGAGGCAGCGGGGGTGAAAGAAAATCGACTCTGTCCCAGAGAGAAAAAAAGGGTTCTTGGTGTACTGAAATGATGGCAAAGCCCTTCGCGTTCCAGCATTTTAAATACTTCCTCGTGTGTTTCCTACTATTTTACCCTTTTCATTCAGTGTGGCCACCTCCCTGTGAACTGCACAGCCGCTCTCATCTCTCTTTGCCTCAGCGCTGCAGGACAAAACCCACCAAACTGTCCCCGACGTGCCCGTGCCCTCTTGGCCCAACTCCCCTGATGCAAAAGCCGCGATGTTTACGGCTCATTTCTCCTGGATAGATTTCAGATTCCTCCCTTCTTTTTTCCTTTTTTTTCTCCCCCTGTCTTTGTTTTCTTTCCTCTCCCCTATCTCTCTCTCTCTCCCCTCGTGTCCGTTAGTGGTTGATGAGGTGGATGAAGTTTGTCAGGGGGACGAGTGTGTGGGCGTGGGTGGTGGGTTGCTGGGGTTGAGGCGTCCTCGTGTGCTGTAATGAGAAGATTAGTGGGGTGCATGAGTGTGTTTGTGTGTGTGTGTGTGTGTGTGTGTGTGAACAGGAATATCAAATGCTACAGTAGCTCAGAGATTCCACATAGTTAGGTGACTGCTGGACATTATTCACAGTTCACAGCTGCTTTTTCAGGCTCTCTGAGTCACTGAGCGGTCCTCCAGATCTCCGAGAGGTGTCATTAGACAGATATCTTTTTTGGGGTTTGTAACCCCTCAGAGTGAAAAGAGTGTCTTCTTGCTACCCCACTTCATAGGTTGCCTATCTATGTAAATCGTGGGTAGTGAATAACTAACTACTAATAATAGAATATTCTTTTTTATTTACATTTATTCTGTGATCCCATTTGACTACATTTTGCAAGAGAGAAAGAGCAACGTTTAGAAATGATAGTTTTAAATGAAAAGTTTGTAAAATAATTGCACAGACAAATTTTCTTCTCTCTTATCACTGCAGTGTGGAGAGCCATTGTTCTAAAATACCTTTATTGTTTTTCTAATTGGGAAACGTCCCACAACCCAAATATTAATGGATGCAGTGATTTCCCGCAATCTCTCCCCCTTTGTTTTGTTTTTTTCCTCTGGCGAGAATTATCCATCCATCCATGATGCATAACCTGACGCATGTCCTGTGTAATTTCTCTGATTGGGGGATTTTCCTTCTTAGAGAATCGGATATTGATACCTCGCTGCCGACCCCAGCGAGAAACAACTGTTTCTGTTTTTCACGGTGGAAACAGTTGTGCATGTCCACTGCTACTGTGGCAGGACCTGTTGTGTTGTCCTGCACTCTATGGTACAAACACTAGAGTTGGGGTTCTTGCTTGAAAGGGTCATTCTTTTATGTGCCTTTAACCGGCTCCAAACCAAACTCGCCACATTTGCATTCAGCACATGTTGAAACTCAAGATAAGCTACTAGAATTTAATAAGCATCCTGTCTGTTGAGAGGTGTCTTGACCACATGCAGCTCGCCCTCAACTGAAGGCCAACCAACCTGACCTCCTCATCCCAGCCCCCGGCAAAGCGCCAACTGACACGTCGCACCCAGGGGTCACTGTGAGGATCGTTCCACCGACGCCTGCGGCCATTGGTCACCGACCAAGGTCATTTAGGTCATTTAAAGTCTTATGACGTGACTCAGACAAACAGAATATGACATGAAATGATGAGGACCGAAGTAGCCGTCACAACGTCATACGACAAGAACAACAAGTTTTGGAAAAACACACATCCAAAATGATGGAGGCAAAGTGAAAAAGAACCGTGTGGGACTGGCGAAGCTGACGCTTGTGAATACTTGTTTTCTATTCACGTCGCGGTTTTATGATCCACCGCATATTCATCACACGATCTGAAATGCCTCCAATGACATCACACAGTCAGACACAGCGTGTGGTGATTTCATTAGACCCAAGTGAGAACCACAATTTACAAAATGAACATCATGCTGTTTTGAAGAAGACTTGGATTAGCGATTGAGACTCATTTTCTCATAGACTTCTATAGAAACTGCCCATTTCCCCCCCCACAACCTGTGAAGTCGCCCCCTGCTGGTCATTCTGGAGAATACAGGCCTCAGCCACTTCAGCATTCGCATCATTTTCCGGACCGCGTCCATTTTTATACCCAGTCCACGGTTGCTCCGGGCTGCCGCAGCGCCCTGCTGCTGTTTGCCCTCACTTTCCCTCCACACTTCGTCGTCAAAGTCAAGCAAAGGTCAGGTTGATTTAGAGATTTGGAGAACATGAGGTCTGTTGTGTTGTTCTAGCCCTCAGTCCCCTCCCTTCCCCTTCTTTTTGGCTTTAACCCCACTGTCTCTCCCGGACCTGGAGTATCCCTCCGTCCCTGGGGCAGCACGTGGACGTCTGCTGTTGTCTTTTCATCACAGCGTAAGCTGGTTAATCCGGCGGGCTCGTTTATTTAGAAAAGGGATCTACCAGGGTTTGCCCCAGTGGACGCCGCTGCCAGGTCGACTGCGGTCGAGCAAAACTCTGGCTCCTGTTCGCGAGGCGGCGACGCACAGATCATCCCGCCGCTTTTCACACCCTCGGAAAACACCCACCCACTCCACGTTCCCCTCTCCTCATCCTCTCTGCTTTCCTAGCTCATGTTCCCACATTCAATCAAAACAATTGTCAGCTCTTATGCAAACGTCATTGAGCACTAATGGATGCACGGTGGTCTCCCTCCTTGGTTTGTGGGCCGTCAGGCGGCGGAGAGGATCCCTCCACAGCAGCAGCTGACATGCGGCGTGGTGTCTCTTCGAGGCGGAGAAGTAGATAGCGGACAAGAGAAGTTGACGGTCCATTAATGTTCCGGAGCCGCGATCACATCAGTTCCACCTTAATCCAAAAGCTCGGTTGGGAGACGTCTCGGTGTCTGTTTCACTTGGAGAGTTTCGTGTTTGAAGTTGACCGCTGTGGGCCCGATAAAACAGGAATACCGCATCCAGGGTTTAATTCAAATTAATACGATCAAGCGTTGGATCAAAAAAACGTATCCACATCCAGTCGGGTTCAGTTCAGTTCAGTTTGGATCTTCGCTGACCCGCAAGAGGAAACTCTGCTGTCCGCCAGAGCTTGTGCAAAAACATTTTCCGCGAGGTGTCTGCTGCACAGACAAAAAAAAAAATCGGTGACTTTTATCTCGAAAAAACGTGGGAAACGGAAAAGTTTAAGGAGAAATGCTTGTAGCTTTAAAGTGAGAGCTTGGGGCTTCAAAGGGTGCTCAGTGCGGCTTCTCACAAGTCTCGTTCAACACGGATTCAACATGGTGGAGTGTGATTTAACCGAGATGGGCAGATTTCCCTGCAGGGATATGACAGAACACCTGTCAGCATTCATTTGAATGACGAAATTTATGGTCCAAACATTTCCACTTTGATATTGGTGGCCCCTTTAAATCGATTTCCTATTGGGCTTTCAGCTTTATCTGATCATTTCACAGATACCGTGCCAGTCTATGAGGATTCCAATGAAGCAGCTTCGGAAGGGATAGCGGGAGGGGAGGAGGTTGGCGTTTGCGTCTGCTGGGTCTCCGTCACCCTAACCGGCCCTGACGGGGCAGAAGGCCGCGCATCTACGATCGAGGCCACGGCGGCTGGACCGTCAGCTCTGCACAGCAGCCTGAGGTCGGGTCGGTAATGGCCGTCTCCTGTTATTCTAACCATTAACATAATGGCAACATTAGTTTCAGGGCCAGGCTTCCCCGCTCCGAGGGAACCATTGTTTAAAAGGCAGAGCTCCTTTTCTTTTTTTAAGACTGCACCAGCCACTGATGCTTTGAAGACACTCGGAGCAGCGAGGGGGGGCTGGGGGGGGGGGGGGGGGACAGACTCGGTATTCATGAGTCCGACGTCGGCACCGGTTGTGTTTTTATTTTCCCAAAGTGCTGATCCACATGTTGAACTTTTGCAAATTGTTTGAATTGTGACAAATTGCATAATAACTTCCTCGTAATTATGAGTCTGTCTGTTATGATCTCTTCCCTTTTTTTTTGTGTCTTTGTGCCACCATGTGTTCTACCGAAGGCGAATCCCCAAGAGTTCAGCTGAATTCTCACACGAGAGAACGTTTATCTCATTGTTTTCATACTGGGGAAAAAAGAACAACAACTTTGGAGGGCAGGCGGTGGGAAATCTTGCTACAATCTCATAGATTAGATTCAAAATACAGATTTTCTCACACCGTAAAAAAAAAAAGTGACTTGGAAGCATCGGTTCTGTGTGAAGGAAACTCAGAGATTTTTTTGTTGAACACGTTGTATATGTTAGAAAAATGATTCTTGATATTGTGAATTTCATAGCGGTGAATTGTGGACTTTGAACTTCATTTAAGTTTCATTTTTTCATTTTTTTTAACACGAGCCAGAAATCATGGCTCAATGACACACCGGGGCGATAACCGCTCCCCCATAACACCGTAACGTTATAAAACTTAGAGGGAATTCTTTGAGTGGTTCTGCGGCTCGATCGTGTCTGGAGTTTGTTGGCCAGCTGCAGCTACGTCACGCACGTCCATCTTCCCTCCTCGCTGCACGATTAGGGCGCTTCATTAAGGCCGCTGTGAAAGCTGTCAGTCGAAAACCCTGGTGAGGACCAAACAATCAAAGCGAGACCGCTCGGATGGGGTCAGTGATTCCCCAGAGAAGGGGACTGCTGCTTTTAAATGATTGAGAAAACCTATTTATGGTTTTTACTTTTCAAATTTGTCTTGGTGGATTCCAACAGGTTTTCCGTGTGTTGCGTTAAACTCAGAACACGTGTGCATTTGTTGCTTTACTCAGAAACTTAAAACAACGTTAAAATGTGAATTGAACAAGGTAAGACTATATGTCACTTTAATCAAGACAAATTCTGCACAAGTTCCTTGAACAGAAATCCGTGGGTTTGTGGGAGGAATTAAAAAACAAACTATAGATTCAAAAGTCTGTTCAGACAGAGCCACTGGCATCATGGGAGACGGGGGGGGGCTTCACTCACCTTGCCACAGCAGCCAGACTCCCCTCAACAGGTGACCGAGGCGTCCGCTTGACATGTCTCCTGCTTCCGCACACTTCAGTCACACACTCACGCTCCGAGAACAAACTCTGATCCCTGGCAAATCCGAGAAACAGAGAGGCTCCTGTCAGCGAGAGACGGTCAGGTGGGATATCACCATGACAGGAGCTCCTATATGTAAAATGTCCAGTAATCCCTCAGATGAAACTCAGCCAGCAGAGACTTTTTTCCCTTTCCTCTTCTTCCTCTTCTTCTTCTTCTTCTTCTTCTTCTTCTCCTCTTCTTCTCCTTCTACCTCCACTTCTTGGCTTCCATGGTCTGAGAAGAAAGTCCTGAGTTTGAACCACTCGCTGCATGCAGCTTCTCCCCACTGGTGCTTCCCCTCAGTTGGTGCGAGGGAGAGTAACTTCTCTCTCTCTCTCTCTCTCTCTCTCTCTCTCTTTCTCTCTCTCTCTCTTTCCTCACCCCACCCCTCACCTCTCTCTCAATCACACACTGCTGGTTCACTACTGTGCAGCACTGTGGATCTGTTCCACTTGATGCATGTGCAGCGTGTGTGCGTGCGTGCGTGCGTGCGTGTAGGCCGGGGTATTGGAGTGTGTGTCTGGCTCTTAAAGTCTGGAGCTGAGCGGAGGGAGTAAAGAGAGAGAGAGAGGGAGAAGAGAGAGAGAGGGAGAGAGAGAGAGAGAGAGGTAAGGGAGGGAGGGAGGGCAGAGATGAAGTGTGTGTGTGTGTGTGTGTGTGTGTGTGTGTGTGTGTGTGTGTGTGTGTGTGTGTGTGTGTGTGTGTGTGTGTGTGCGTGCGTGCGTGCGTGCGTGTGTGTGTGTGGAGGAGGAGGAGGAGGAGGTTGAGCTTAAAAACTTCCTAAAGTGAAAGCTCTGGGGACCTTTCACTTTAGGAGGTGTAAAAAAAAAAAAGGGGGTCAGTGGTAAATAGGAATCAACACTGCAGCCACTGAAAGACACATTATTTCTCGCCTACTGTAATGCATGCGGTCTCTCGGCATGTCGACGGTTTTGTTGCTGATCGTCTTGGTTGGGAGGTTTCTGCCGGCCGTAATTTTGAATTCAAATTTAACATAACTACAACCGCAAATCTGGGCACACGTGTTGGTTGATCCAATAAACAAAACCCTCAGGGGGGAAAAGAGGACGTAGAAATACTATCTGACACCATTGCAACATAATAAGCGGCTGCATGTTTATTTTCCTCTTATACAGTAGTTTAAAGAGACATGAAATGTTGTTGGAAGTTATTGATCCTTGAAATCAAAGATTCAAAAGAGGCAGTTTCTGCCATTCATTTTTAAACAGTCAGCACAAACAAGCTTTGTCTGAGTCTCAGTGACAGAAAACAGTGATTTAGTTTCAGACCTAACAATCTTCAATGAGGCTTCATACAACTTTTTTTCCCCTCATGTGCACTCGCCTGACCCAGTAAACAGACTTTGATGTGTAAAATTGGTGGCGTTCCCCTTTAATTATCTCCCCGGTCTACACTGACTGTGGCGATGGTCCAACGGAGGTGATGGGGGAGTCACAATCGCTTTAGTGCAAAATGCCGTCTGTGTGTCACAACCACAGCCGACATGAACAGACAAGCGGGAATATCCTTTGTCACGTTTGATCACATTTCTCCGAAATTCACCCTCACTCATTGGGTGCGTGGAAAATTTGGGTCTACTCTCGTTCAGCATTGAAAGATGAAGTCGCCTCCGTGTGAATGATGAAAGAACAACAAAAAACAAACGCGTGGCTAAATGTCCCTGGACAATCCACAAACCTCACTGCGACCGGTTTTCTTTGGAATTACACTCTACCAAATAAATAGTCCCAGTGACAACCCCTCTCACCGTCAGCGCCTGTGGCTCGTCGAGGGCGATGTGTACACCGTCGCCGGGAGGAGACGTCACAACGGCATTTTCTTCGATGCTGCGATCGCCACAAACGAAAAAAGCCCGTTCCCCCTTCACATTACGTATGCATAGAGCGCCGTGGACGGGAAATCGTTTGCACTTTAAACAACTCCCTCCGTGGCAAGTTACCACAATAGGTGAGCGGGAAAAGAGCGTCTCGACTGATTTGCGGGATCCGACCTTTTAAACTGAGGGAAACTCGTGTCATTTTCCAACCTGCAGCAGCTGCACGCACGCACGCACGCACACTTTGCACAAAGCCATATCACAGGCCATTAGAGGAGACACGTGAACACACAAACGCTCCAGTCACACTGATTCATAGGCTCCGCGCGCACATGTGGTCCGACGGGCGCTGTTGACACTGTTGACCGCCGCGGAGGTAAAGAAGGATTTCAAAGTGCCTGCCAAGTGAGAGCTGGCAGCACATCTACGACGGGTGGTCTGACCAGAGCCCTGGCACACGGTCGACGGTGCGAGCGCTCCCGACACCGCCGCGCAACGGAGCCAGCGGCCAGTGCATTTGGGCCGAGTGATTTTTATCACTGCTGCAGTGTTTTCCGTGGCAGGTCTTTCAATGCGTCGCCTTGCTCGTGTTAAGGTTGTTTTTTTTTTTTGCCAGTTGTCAGTCTGCCTAATCCGGTTCCTCTTGAGTCGAACGTTTAAAAGCGCCGACCCTCGGAGGTTCTCACAGTCTCCGTGCCACGTTCTCAAGGTCATTAAACACTACATGGATGAGTATTAAAGGATAATACTGTTCTGATTTTTTTTTTATTTTCCTCTCCAGAATCTGGGTTGTTAAGTTTTGAAGTTTTGAAGTTTTGAAGTTTTGACCATTGTTCCCGTTGACGATGAAAACACTGCACTCCCCGAGTTCATTCCGGACATTTGGGAACAATTCAACTCCTCTAAAAATAAGTCGGACAGGTCACGAAACATGAGGAGTCCGACAATGTGACATTGATTAAACCTCCGGCGACTCATCGCTCTGAAAAAATAAAATGGCTTCGTTGCAACTCTACGCCTTGGCCTCATTTAGCATTTGTGGATGTATGAATATGCAACTGAGCTCCCTCTGTATTCACGGCCTCCGCCCCCGCTCCTCAGCTGCTCGTCTGCTGCTCAAACACACAAACCTCTGCTTCTTCTTCTGTTTCCCAAGCTACTGTACACATTGGCAAGTGGCGATACAGGCGGAGGAGAGGATTGAATTGTGCCCATACAAGTCAATGTATCAGTAATGCGTTGTTTTTTTTTTTTTATATCTCTCTCTATAACATAGCAGCAAGAGAAAACTGCCTTTGACCTGACAGAGTTATCAGACAGCCAATAGTGTGTCAGCTCTGAAGTCGACGGATCACTGGGCAGTTCACACTACATGACTTGCAGTCTTGTGATATCGGGATATCTGCCTCAGCTAATAGAGCTCGCAAAATACCACTACGTAGCTACACCTGGCTTCTCCTTTGACACCCGGGTTATCAGAAGCTGGTTCCTTTATTTTGTGACGCATTAAACACCCTGGACTGTCATTGGATCACTGCAGGTGTGAATACTCAACCGTAGCGTCGAGTGCTAATTTCGCAGACGATATGTCTTATTAGACACTGCAACATACAACACAACCAGGTCGCTACGTGAAAAATGTGTTTATTTATGTTTTAACAATGTGATTTAAGAAATTATTTTTATTACGTTGGTACGAAACATTGCAGCTGCATTTTGTTCACAGGGAACGTTGTTCAAAGCGAAGGAAACACTGAAGTTGAGAGGATTCGGGGGGGGGATGGTTTGGGGTATTAAGCGCCAGACTTTGACTTCAAAGCCGGTCGTTCTCATCCTGAGTCGTGGGTTCGGTTGAATGTTGGTACGGTAAACATTTGCGCCTCGTGTTCCAGGTCACAATGGATCGTTTTGGGGTTTTTTTAAACCAAGAATCGCAATCTTTACTCAACCGAGAGCTGTGAGCCGTTAACATTTTACTGATGTGCTCACAATCAATATTTAGTGACTAACCAGATAAATGAATTAACAATGTTTATTCACTATGAGTTTTGTGAACTCAAAGTGCACAGAAATGTGAAAAGAACCTTGGTTCAAAGTTTAACAGTTTGTGATCTTCTGGTTTAGATCATTTGGCTGCGCCGATTGGTTCGTGACGACCAGTCCGGTCGTCCGACTCCTCCGGCGTCTCCTGCCTCGCCTCTCTTTGGACGGTGCCCTCCTCGCTGCCTATGGTCGTCACAGCCGATATTCCGGGAGAGCCTATAATCTGATTGTTGATCAATGCCTCTGGCTGAGTGCTAACTTGCTGTTACGGACCCCACAGAGAGTGAAGAGGAGGGAGGACAGACGCCGCTGATCTCTGATCCCAGATCTGACAGGCGGCTCCCTCAGGAGGACACTGCCTGGGGTGTCAGCAGCTTTGATCCACTCAGGGTCCGCTCAGGAATGTACGTACACACACACACACACACACACACACACACACACACCGATGTGTCTACGTAAATGCATGCACATTTTGTTTAATCTCGCACCCATTTTTCCCTTTCCTGTCTCTAATATTCAGACTCACACACACACACACACACAC
This sequence comes from Scophthalmus maximus, assembly GCF_022379125.1. Classification (NCBI taxonomy): domain Eukaryota; kingdom Metazoa; phylum Chordata; class Actinopteri; order Pleuronectiformes; family Scophthalmidae; genus Scophthalmus; species Scophthalmus maximus. Next base: position 7,208,470 of record NC_061520.1, read on the forward strand.
ACACACACTTGACTGGGGCCGGCCTGCTGGCACACGCACAGGAGCTGGCATCAGTTGCCTGAGAACACACAGCACCATTTTATAATCAAATAATTTCTCAATCCTGAAACTAATACCTCTCCACCAGGCACGAGCTATCAACTGTGGTGGGCTGTGTGTGTGTGGTGTGTGTTTGCTTGGGCACATATTCCTACATATCAACACGCACACACACACACACACACACACACACACACACACACACACACACACGAATAATCACATACACTTACACACGGGCTACATAACCACACAGAACTTTAGACTGGGTTCATTCATGCTGGTCATTTTTTTGTCTTGGATGTTTGGACCGAGGCCCAGTACCAGGTCCCTCCACGAGCTAGTAGCGCCCCCTGTAGGACGCCATGAGTATCAATGCATCTCAGAACAGTTACAGTTACAGTAATAAAAAAAATCATCTAATGTGCTGTAGTAAGGCTTTAGGTAGGTATTACTTATCTCTTCTGGCTTTGTCCTATTGCAGACCATATCATGAAGTTTACCTATGGTTGAGATATCGTCCAGAAAGATGACTCAAATTTCTCAGGAGCACAGTTAATATTTCATTCCCCATCTCCCGCTATAATGTAAATGCCACGAGTTTAAAGATTAGATCAATATATCATAATACCTGTATTAACATCACATGCCAACAAGGACCATGTGATTATGTTTTATCAGTATAAATTGCATTAGATTAAACTAAGAGCAAAGTTAGAATTGGCCTAACACTTCAAACCAGATTGCAAAGTGTGGTGTGTCTTTGTGTGCGTGTGTGTGTGTGTTAACAAACAGGATATAGACTCCGCTACCTGACTCAGTCACACACACATGATGCTGCAGATAGGAACCCGCTCTTTAATCATCATTCATTCACATCCTCGCTTCTGTAGCTCCAAACACGCAGCACATCAAACACCCACGTCTCCCGACACATTATTTCTTTGCCCTTTGTCCATGAGATTAGACTGTGAAGAAACTAAACCCCCGGTGCACCGGTGCCAGGGTTTGCTCCGGCGCTAAACGGTGCGGATCGCATTCGAGGTTTTGGGGTTTTGTTGACAGAGCTGGGTGGCGTAAAAACCAGGTGAGGTCTGAGATACTGTGATGTTTTGGATGTTTCCTACATGCGCCGATGAGAAGAGAAGATAGGCACCAGGTTTGAGCCCGATGTCGTAATCCCCTGGCTGCAGATGTCCAAACACGTTACAGAGCGAGCGAGAGGAGGAATGCCGTTATGTCTGCAGTTTTTCAGTGCAACCTGGGAGCACACAAGTACAACGGGCGACTTGTTTTTTTCTTCTTCACGTGCCCATAGAGAGCAATCAGCACCTATCTACGATGCTGTGATAGGCCTGTGCGCTTGTAATGCAATAACTGATGTGAACTGAACTGTGTGAAGGTTAATTTCTTTTCATTATAACCTGTGTATGTGTGTTCACCTCTTCCTCTCTGTCTTTCATACACACACACACGCACACACACACACACACACACAACCACAGACACACACACACACACACACACACACACGTTTTCAAAGAGGAGCCCTGGCAGCTGAGGTGCAGATCGGGCGGTTAAGTATCTCCTGACAGTGTCAGTGTGAGCCAGATGGAGTGTCTCTGGCAGAAACACTCAGGGAAAAGTTGAGCGAATATTCAGAAGCGCTAATCACGAACAGATGATTAGCGGCCGCGGGCTCTTTGAGTCCCGGGCTGCAGGTTGCCACGGCTGCTTCGCTGTCACTCCACCTCTGCAAAGTTTCCATCTCCATTAGTCAAACGAAACAAAATCAGAATCGGTTTCCATTGTCGGCGTGTTGGCAAATGGCAATGGATGTTAATCTAATAAAAACCGCCGTGCAGTCTTTGGTGCCTATACAGCGCCTCTACAGCGAGGGGGTGTCCCCGGTGGGAATCAGACCTTTTGGTAACTTAAACTCTCTCTATAATCTATACTGTGTTTTCTGTGGAAGGGGCTCGGGTTACACCTGCATAGACAGAACGAGGATGTGGAAACTTTCCACGCGTTCCTTTCTCCGCAACTATCTTTCCTTCTAAGAGTTGGCTAATCTCGAGGCATGTGTCATATCTCCGGGTTTACTTCTGTCTTCTCAGCGGGAGGAGATATCATGTAGCAAAGTCCTCCTCTTGGGCAAGATTGTGCTACCTTCAAAATGTCCCCCCCCCCCCCCCCCCACCACCTTCTAAACTTCCCCTGTAGAGCTTCGCAGGTCGTTGTCCTCAAAATGAAACCACCATATCTCAATTTGCGTTAAGCCTCTGTGTAGAAATACCAAAATACATAGATACCAGTGTTTCTTATTAGCTCAATGTTTAAATGAGCCTATGTCTGGATTGAACATGTGTTTCAATTTACGCTATGTGAGGATTTCTTGATTTACTTTGCGCAAAAAAGTTTCTATGTCGTTGTCCTCCAAAAGGGAGAAAAAGAAATCTGGTCCATGAAATGTGTCCAAGATGTAATTTGGATAAAATGATTCCAGCAAAAGTAATTTGATTACAGCAAAGTAGTGAATGGTTCAGCGCCGCTGCTATTTTTGGGGGCTTTTGCTTGGCACACAACTGTGGAGGTGAAAAAACCGTGCGCGTGTCGGGGGGATGAGTAGCGGTGTGATTTGCAAGCGATACACAACATTTTCCCATCCATCAACAGCCAAACAACGCTGTTATTTAAAAACGAAGCCAACTAAAGGAGTGAATTAAAATTCGAAACCCCGGCGAGGCTGTGGGGGTCGTGGTCGTGACAGATGTGGGCAGGAGTCACATCTGGTAGGTAGAGCGTACAAAATGGAGCTAATGGGGTGAGAGGGTGAGGGTCCGAGGCTGGCAGATGTCAGCAGAGGCCGCGGCTGTTATTGACATAGCTGCCATCTTAGGTCTTCTTTTCATCCGTCAGCCGGAATCGACCGTGCATCCCCACTGCTTTGTAATATGACCCAGATGACGGATCTCCCGCGACAGGGAATGTGTGCGCACACGCACGCGGGACCTGCATGAAGGAAACACTTGAACAAACACGCCCCACACACCCACGCGCGATCTTCAGACGCGCGCACTGCCTCACATTAGCACTCCGCTCTGTGGCCGCTGTCATCTGCCATTTGGATCCATATCGGTTGCCTTTCGCAAATCTGCCCGCGTATTATTTTACCTGACTTCAGCTGGCAAAAGAACCTGCAAATGGGAACCTGACATGCAAAAGTCATGTCGGATTAAACTCCACAGGCCGAGTGAAACATTTTGCAGACTAACTCGAGACAATGACACCACCCACCCGCCCGCGCTGATGATTTATGAGCGATGTAACGCGTAATCACCACATTCTTTCGGCATCGACCTCCTATGAAAGGGGCAGAGGGAGCTGAGTGTGGAGCACATTTAAATATTGGGGAAAAAAATAGGCCCATTGCTGGATTGCACATGTGTTTCGATTTATGGTATGTGAGATGCACTTGATTTATCCTGCCTATCACGCGGACTCCCAGCGATGCCCTTGTACCTTGTGCGGTACATCACACACACCTCCGGTATTTCAAGTGACCCCGGCTTGGCTGCCATTGTGTCTCATATCCTCCAGTTTATTGCGGCCGCATTCAGCGGTCGGTGCATGAAAGAGGGGGAGAGAAACGGGGAGGGAGGGGATGCAGTGGTGGCAGTCTCATGACTTGTCACATTCCACCGGAGGGCTCTGCAAAAATTCTGGTCCCAGTATGGGAGATTAGAGAAAGGACCATGAGGAGGCCGGGCGAGGTGAGAGCTGATCCTGACCACAGATAGTTCCCCCGGGAAGCTGTAGCAGCGGTTTCCCCACCTATGATGGTGGTCTGCTGGGAGGCTTCAGGCAGAATCTATTTGTTTGCATTTGATATATGATGATGGGGGTAGATGTGATGGAGAGGAAGACCTCGAATGGACGTTCGCCTTTTAACTGTTATTCAATGAAAGAACGAATGTGGATAAGGAATCGCAGATTGGCAGACACGCAAATATTAACCTCAACAGGGCTAAAAGGAGAGGTCAGAAAAACAGGACTCCAGCTGGATGCCGACATTGCTCCACGTCCGTTAGACGTGTTCTCGTTGTGGTAGCGTGTGTAGAACAGGGCGTTACGCAAGTGAGTGAGTTAGTGCGGAAGGAAGGAAGAAAAGACGAAAGTAAAAGTTACTTCCATCACGCTAATCTAACATTCATTCACTTTTCTTCAGGGGGGTGTTTTAACAGGAAGTTCAGCAGTTTACATTCTCTTTTCTCTCTGGACTTTTCCCCTTTACTTTACTTTTGTGATATAGATGTGACATAACATACTTTATATTAATATTGCTTTGTTTTAATGCATAAGTGTGTGTGTGTGTGTGTGTGTGTGTGTGTGTGTGTGTGTGTGTGTGTGTGCGTGCGTGCGTGCTTGTGTGCACCCATTGTGTGACTCCATGCGAATGTTTTATTTCTCCTCGATTGCAGCTCGGTTATGATGTTGCTATGTTGCTTTTGCAATAAAGTGAAGACGGACAGTTCCCACTGCACGACGCGACTCGGAGTTAGACGGACTGCACCGACATGCTCCCCGTGACAACTTTATTGGGTGATAATTTGTCAGTGTTGTTTTCACAACTTATTCCGCTCCTCCCGAGTGGCCGAACCCCACAGTTATGTCTGCACCGAGTCCAAACCCGCAGTGCTAAATTATTTTATGAGTGGACATTATCACCCGGCTCTGCAGGATGTCTCTGATTTATAGTTTCCAACAAAATGTCACGGGGGGGGAAAAATCTAAACGTTTACAACTACATCGGAAGAGGAGAAGGGATTTGTCCTGATCATTAAGAAGCCTTCAGAAGAGATAATATGTGTGGATTGATGTAAACATGAGCAGAGAATTCATTTGACAGATTTTGCTGTAGAAGCTCCCGTCTGGATCCCACCGGCCGAATTTCTGCTTGATTTTTGTCTGCAACGCTCTTTTCTGAGCAACAACAACAACAACTCTTCACTCCCTCAATCTTTGTGAAGTTTTATGATTCTGCAAAACGTCCGTTTGGGTTTTTCCCTCACACACTCAGCAGATGAGAAGGAGCTGAGGAACAAGTGCGGTCGATCACAGAGTGAATGAGACAAACTTGAGAGCTGCAGGCTCATCCATCTTGGATTTTTTGTATTTTTTTTTTTTAAAGGCCTTTGAAAGAGAAGGGGAAGTGGGATACGTGTCTGGTTTTAAACTCCCCTGGATTGCCTCCATTTTGTGCCACTCCAAGTCTGTAATTGACTTTGAGATGTCGATGCTGACAGACGTGGTGAGAGCAGATACGGATGCAGAGACAATCGGAGGCGAGGACGGGAACAGGCAGGTGAGATCCGCAGAAGAGATTGTGTGCAGGCTGAAGCCGCTCCCTCTCTCTCATTTCATACCTGCAGACAGGTGCTTGGCAGCGCAGGACATGCGCGTGCGGGTGGAGGCGGCGGGGCAGAGGGAGGTGGGGGATGAGGAAGACCTTCAGGGGGGGATCAAAGAAGGTCACGCCATTGCTTCTGATTCCCCCCCCCGCCCCTCCTCCCCTCTCGCTCCTCGCTCCTCCGCTGATCCGGAAACGATCGATTTCAGTCCTGCGTTTCGCTGCTGAAGAGGAGTCGGATTACCGGGGTGGAGCACCGAGGATGTGATGTGGAACTGAGACCAGAGTTTGTCTCGTCGCAACGCTCAAAATTAAAAGATGGTCAGGGTCACGTCTCCGAACCAGCAGGCTAGTTCTCTCATGATGAACCACTCCTCGACCGCAACACCCTCCATTTCTCAGCGTGATCGACTTCAATTGTGTCTCCTCTTCGCAAGGAAAGTCAAATAAGAAATCAGCAAACATATTTTGCCATTATTCATACACAGTGGTGTTAAATGAACTCATCACGCAACCTGTATTATTTGTTATCAGGATGTCAGCGTCATCACTTTTTGTCCAGACTGAAGTGATTGTTTTCATGTGAAATGGTCCCCAGAGGACTTTGGTGATCCCGCAACTTTTACTTTTGGGTGAAATTTGTGGATATTCGTGCCTTGCTCAGAAAAAAAACGTATAGATTTAATAAGCTAATTGAAACACACTTGTGAAACACATTAGGAAGATTTTTGGACAATCACGGGGGCGGGAGACACAAAAAAAGGAGAGGGACAGAAAACAAGAAGACACGGGTGGAAAGGAAGTGACTTTAAAATAAAGCAGGAAACAATGAATTCAAGACACAAGAAACACAAGGGATAACAAAAGGTAGCTGTCTCATGACAGAGACACACAGGCAAAGGTACATCAAAGAACTAATCAACCATAAAGTCCATAAACGAAAAGAAAAAAATATATATATAACCAAGACACGCAAAGAAAATTTCTTTTCGAAGAGTCTAGAGTGTTCAAGAGGTCACGGGGCAAAAGCGTGACGGATGAACTGTCCCATTCAGACGTGCACGCGCCCAGTCGCTCAGCTACAGCAGCGACACTTTTGGAGTAATAATTCACAGTAAGACAAAATGACTGGCGGCTCATTAGGCCTGGCGAGGTTGTCCTGGCTTTGCCTGTACCTCTCGTCTTTCCATGACTCCTGCAAGTTTATTGGCGAGTGTGTCTTTTGCCACACTCTTCTTATGTTTCCTGTCTGTTCATTGCTTATTATACTGTATAATTCTGTAATTCACTGTAATAAGAGGCGTCCTATTTCAAGGCTTCGTGATACTCAATTTATGCGGACGCCCCGGCACGGCCATAATTCTCGTCCGTGCGGTCTTTAGTGAGCCGTTGGACGACGTATATTTATGTCTGCAGTCCCTTTATGATCTCTGTACTGTAAAGGAATGACAGCCGGGCTCGTAGAGGTGGAGCCCCCGGGCCATTATTTACTGTGGTGTTGTGCCTCGGAGACACGCAGCCGCGATACGGGACAGGGAGGCATGCGGGAATTGAATTACACCCGAAATTTAGTGATCCCCTAAAAGAATAGACTCCCTTGTTGGATAGGTTTACCTATGTTGCAACGATAGAGTCACGTCCCCCCCCCCCCCCCCCACCTTTGGAAACGCCTGCAGGAGTAAATGGCAAAAACAGGTCAGAGGGAGCAAGTGAAAAATTCCAAAATTAAGTGTGGAGGTGGTTTGTGGTTGCCAGCGTGCGGTTGACGTGTCGGCTCCTGTGTTTCGGGCTCCAAGAGACGCTGCTGGAGGTTCGGCTGAAGAGGGGACGGCTGACGTCCAATTACCTGTTGAGATGCGGTTTGGATTGAAGCGGCTCCTGTGACAGTGTGTCTTTCTTCTTGATGAGGAAATTATAGTCCGCGGACGGGCTCATGTTCTCTTGATTTGCATCTTGAGGTCTTCACCTGCTCCCGTGCTTCTCTGTAGTTTGAATTATGCGGCGGTGGTGGTGGGAAAGACAGAAGAGGGGAAAAATTCCCCCCTCATCAGAAGTGAAGTCGGTTTATTTTCTCTGCCTGGAGGAGCTGGAGGTTTTTTTGGAACCTCAGATTCACACATGAGAAATATTTTGATTGCGTTTGATAATGACACCCTGCGGCGTAAAATGGATCACACAAGAAGACTCTCCACCTCCTGACGGCTGAGACGATCACATTCAATCATCTGCACTGAGTTTCCACTGCTCAGTTACTGCGATACTTTGTGCAAGAGTGTGTTGAGGACTACACCAGGGAAGTCGTTTGTGTGTGTGTGCGCGTGTGTGTGTGTGTGTGTATGTGTGTGTGTGTGTGTGGAGGCAGAGAGGGCAGATACGGGGCAGGGAGGATAATCGGGCTGCCCTTGATAACACACAGGTGGCTGATCTTGGGGCTTAGGGTCTGACGCTGCCCCCCAATCCACCACCTTCTTCTTTGTATATACACACACACACACACACACGCACACGCACAATTCCCGTTTCCGGTGAGTTGCAATATCATGGCAGAGCTCAGGTTACCGTCTGGGTGCGCAGCTCGGGGCTTGTTGAGAGTCGGGAATGGGATGAAACAGATAGTCGACGTCGAGTTCTGCCAGTTCGTGTAGAGGTAAAGGGTTATTGATGGAAGCTTTATTGTTTGAGGGATATGTCTGACTGCCTCGGGATTCCTGTTTGATTTACGCCTTTTACGGCCTGTTGCCTGAGACATGAATAACACGGTTACAGAAGGAAAAGTGCGGAGGAAAAGCAGAAAAAAAAGAAGAATTTTTACTGCACAAACAAAATAAGCAATTACTCTCTACGTCTGCGCAGCGCATTCTTAAGTGACAACAATTCATCTTGGATTTCACACCAGCGTTTCCCCGCCTAGGACCCCCATAAAGTGCATGAGCGAACCTAAACTCTCCGCGGTCGCCGCCGGTGTTAGCGGTGGGGGCTGGGGAGAGAAAGGGCTTGACGTTTATGGATGAGGTTTTCCACCATCTCTACTATCCGGTTTTTAAGAGTTGTTCCTAGCAGCGAGCCGCTCCGCGTGCAGCGTTAAGGGCCGAGCGCGCGGGGGGGGGGGGGGGGGACCCCCGCTGACAGGATCTGGGGTGGCTGCACTGCATTCACCGAGGCTCTGTAAACTGCGGCTGTGATGTGCACATCCATCACGACCCGGCGGCACGCTGGGTTTCAGGATGGAGGCGCATTTGTTATACTGACACGGCCAGGAGGGACAGGAGGAGGGGGGGGGGGGGGGGGGGGGGGGGGGGGGGGGGGGGGGTGAGAGGGAGGTCAGGAGGAGTGGAGTGGGGCAGAGCAGGTTGGGGTCAAGATTAGGGTGTCGGGGTAGAGTGGACGGGGTTATTCCAGATAAGAAGATTCTTGTGGGGTTTTAACGGGGATAAGGCTCCATGGCCGCTGGAGAAATCTCACTTGTTCTTTTGCGAGTCTTTGCATTATTAGGAGGGGATTTGGATAACGGGGCTTTGTGTGGATGTCGCAGGAGGCCACATTTTAGGAATTTCATTAACAAAGCGACACGCAGCAGGCGAATACACGAGGGAAGAAAACTTCAGGACTTTGTGGTTAATCGGGAAAATGAAAGCAAACATTGCTTCAAAGCTGGGTCACATTGCAATGCCTTTTAGCCGCGTCTGTTCAGTTTCATATTTTTTGCGGAATCAAATCCCTCTTTGATTCATTTCAGCGTGTGATCCCTTGGTTTAGTCGTACGTCAGTATCTGTGTTTGTTTGTTGTTCTATTGTTTAAAATATACTTTGGGTTTTTTGTAATGGATGTGGTCTACAGACAATTCAGCTGCTCTGTGTCTCAGTTTTAACGTGAGTTTTCAGATTTTCCCGTAAAATATTTGATGTATATTCTTTACCCCCGATGGGAAATGAATAATGATGGACACAATGTAAAATTCCCAAATGAAGGTTCAGGCTGTTATAACGCCACCGAATTATCACAAGATAATGGTAAACAGTGAAAGAAAAACAGACACACAGTGCAGCGGGTCAACTTTTACTGGGCTTTCACGAGCAACCTCGACGCGTCTGACCTTTTCACCCTGGAGTGGTGACTTTCTGTTCACAGCCGTACACCACCAGCTCAAACCGTGAACTTTATCTAACACCACACTGAGAACTGTTTACAATATCAAAAAATGTGAAGAATGTTGACAGTGTGCTCAGTGGATCGTGCAGAATAAATAGGACATTGTTACTGGGAGGAGAGATATTAATATCTTTAATAGCAATTTTCCAAATCTAGTGAGGACCAAAAAACGAGCTGCGTTCACTTGTCATCGTTTCGGGGGGTTGGTCGCAGAAGAATCTCTGGTGTCCACGTCCTTTACTATTGCAGGAAAAAAAAAAATGCATTCAAAATGTTACTGATGTTAAAGTATGTACATATCATTTCTCAATACGAAAAAAAAACCGGTGACTGTATATTTCCATGCATCCATTTGTAAACAGCATTTTACTGTTGTATTAGGTTGAGGTGGCGCAAATATTTTTGGGAATGTATTTTGTATATTACAAAGCAGCAGCTAATACTTCATCATATATATATATATATATATATAGAAATAAACTACCAGGAATTAGCCATCACAGTTACCAATGGTTAGTTTTGTCCCTATCAGCAGTGAAACCTGTGATAATTTCCCTCTAAAGGGGGAAAGTGGCGTACGCGTATAAAGTAGCATGAAATAGAAATACTTGAGAAAACTGCAAGTTCCAAAATTCGACTCTTAGCTCAAGTTTATTCAAGCACTTTCCACCACCGAAAATCTCAGAGATTTCTTTTTTCTGTTTTGCCTTTTGAACTGGGTGAATCGTCCCTTTAAAGACAGAAAAGGAAAAAGGAAAGAAAAAAATACTTTTCACGTACGGACAACAATGGAGCGTGACTGCTCCCCTCCACCACCCTGTAATCTGCGCTAACAAGGGTGTGTGGTGTCGGCAGGGTTAGTGGGGTGGGGCTGGAGGACAGGGAGGAGTGAGGCTGACAAGGTGCATCAAAGAGCAATGAGAGGAGGGGGAGGGGGGGGGGGGGGGGGGGGGGGCAGAGATTAGGTTGATGGAGGAGAGAGAGAGAGAGAGAGAGAGAGAGAGAGAGAGAGAGATTATAGGTCAGGAGCAGGGCCGCATGGAAAGACTGACAAGAAAACCACAGGTCTGAGCTAATTGAGCTTTTTTCTTCTTCAGACCTTATCAGACTCTGGCATGTAGACATTACCGTCCGCGTGGTGCGAATCTCCAGCATGAAACGGGAAGCATTAGCACATTCTGGATCAACACAGATCAAGCGCTGCCAAACACAATGCTGCGACTTGACCACGAGACGATAGGGAGCATCTTGATAATCCTCAGGGCCGATTGCTTTTTTTTTTTTTTTTTTTATCAAATTCCATCTGAGAGCCAGTGGGTACGTGGTCCAGGACGTCAGTCACAGAGACGGTCAGCCAAACCCTCCAATCACACGTAATGATTTCCATTTGCTCGCTGCGGGCGGAGGGTGAATTCTCGTCCGTCCCAACGCGAATCATTTCCCGAGACTGAACCAAAGATAACTTCCGCCCTCAGTTCAATTATAACTGGTATCAAGCCTTATGGCTTTGCTCTGAACTGAGAAACAGGATGTTTGCAGCCGAGTTACATCCCTTGGAAATAATAACACGCCCTTGTTCTGGCGACGGGAGGAAATTTCGTGCCACGAATACGGAGATTCGGAACTTGCGCACGAAACCCTCTAATTTCTGCAAACGCTCGCGAAAAAGGGTCAGAGAGGTTGAGAGAGGAGGAGGAGAAGATGAGAAAGAGGAGGGCAGAGACAGAGGAAGAAAGAGGAGGAGGATAAAAAAGAAGAGGTGGAGGACGAGGAGGAGAGGAGGGGAATGGGAGATGAGAAATAGAGGGAGAGGAGAGGAAGAGGAGAAGAAGATGAGAAAGAGGAGGGCAGAGACAAAGGAAGAAAGAGAAGGAGGATAAAAAAGAAGAGGAGGGGAATGGAAGATGAGAAATAGAGGGAGAGGAGAGGAGGAGGACGAGGAAGGAGGAGTGTTGGGATGTAAATCACTCAGAGATCTGTCTGTTTCACACCCCACTGCAGCTGAAACCCAAACGTCCACAGCCGAACATCTGTTGTGTTTGGCCATGACGGCCTCCTCTCCTCTCCCCTCTCCCTCGCTCCTCTCCCCCCCCCCCAAGAAAAGTCTTATTCATCTCCTGCACACAGCACTAGATCTTTGACCCACGGGAGAGGGATGGAGAGGAGGCGCGGAAGACGTTACAGATATACGAGCTTCTCCGTGAGAAGAGGCTGCCCCCGTGGAAACCAGAGCGTCACATATTTCTCCAAACACAACAGTGTCTGGCTGTAATATGTGGTTATTATGGATCGCAAGCTTTGCTGATTCAGTGATGATCTCACGCTCCTCTGGCAGTCCATTATCTTCCAGTCGTCCTAAGTAGCATCTCGGATTCTTGTTTTTCTGGACACATGAAGCGCGGGGAAATGAACGGCGTGTCCAGTGAAAACATCTCCTAATGTGCCCTGATGGGGATTTTAAGAAAATACTCTCCTTTATGGAATATTAAATGAATCGTGGTCAGCTTAGACATACCTGACCTGCCTTTAACATTTTCATAAAATGGTTGGTCGGCAAATTTACAAAGATCCTAATTGGATTCTTGTGAAACCTTTCAACATTTTCCACGGAGAAGAATGAACAAAATAAATAAATAATTAAAAGTCAACCAAGCACCATTCAAAGTTGAAAAAAATCCCTCCACTTGTGATGCTTTTGCACAATTTTTTCGTAAAAAGATGGGCGTGGAAGCGCTGGTGTGTGTACATGTGCGACACCGACTGTCTCTCGTCCGTCTCCAGCACCTTGCTAATCAGCCCCACAGTTGCTCTTTGTCTCCTGCCCCTGACGTCCTGTCAGGCATGTGGTCCAATAATAACCGGGGGCCAGGTAGCTCAGCCATGTGGAATTTGACATTGTGTCCCGGGGCACGTCGGGCCCCCGGAGGGAGAGTGTGAGTGGACGGGATACAGCCAGTGTCAGGGTTTTTCCACAGAGGGCTGAGCAGTTTTCTTGGATTAGTTTTTTATCAAGAGGAACTGCAGATAAGTCGAAAGACAAGGCTGGCATTGTTGCATTTCTTTAATCATTATCACCAGTAGATCATAAGTTATTCCAAACTGCATGAGCCATGTTCACTGTCATGAAAGTATAAATCACCGAATACACCATGACTCTTGTATGTGAAGTAAATAATAAATCTTCAGGGATTTGTTGGGAAAATATACGTATATATATTTTATGTTCCTGACGTCCACTGTTGCCACTCTCGTCTCATAATTTGGCCACTGTAGTGACGTGCCGTACAAATTATTTGTCTCATTTGATGGACAAAATTGTTTCCTTTACATAGACAACCACGTTTTTAAAAAAATAGTTCTCTACTCTATTCTCCTGTTTAGAAAATATTTTCTTTAAAAAAACATATTTCACTAAAGTACCTTTTTCAGAGTTTTTTGTTAGTTGTTTGTCAGACCATTGTCTAATGTTTCAAAATTCATCAGGTTGATAATTTATGAAAGGCACATAGGGGAGAAATCTTTTTTTCGTAAAAGTTACAAAAAATTACAACATTTTGATATCACCCCCCAAAAAAACAATAATAAAAAAAATAAAAAGGAGATGAAATGAATGTTTATGGAAACCATTAAGACAAATCCGAACAGACACATATCAATTTTTTTAAAATTGGCTCCTACTCGTCTTCAGCTGGACTTCATGGTACAGTAAACAGAATTGTATTGAATTATGGATATAAATATTTCATCATTTACAGCGAAGAATACGTTGTTGTCAAGACAGTGGAATAAGATGATTTTAGCAATCTCAGAGCTACTGAAAATGGATAATTAAAGCAAAGTAGATGTTAACAGGTGAACTCATATACCTGTCATAACCTATCTTCGCAGGCACCATCACAGCCAGTCGGAGATAATCTGTTGTCAACAGTAAACTTACTTCAAGGGCATCAAACAAAACTGTAAGTGTGATAATTATATCGTTCTTTATCCTGCACAGTTATACGTTTTTTTCTCAAATAAAACCTGCGCTGTGTAATGACATGTATACATAATATTTAAAGGGGGGAAACTGAACACCCAGAGAAGGAGACAGCACCATATATTAAGTATGACTGTTACATTGCACACACTTCACCCTCCTTCGCTTCGCCTCGTTCGCCCTCCCATCTCCCTTCTTCTCTCTCTCCGAGGGACCGGTGGCTGCAGAGGCAGGGTCAGAGTGATTCATGAGCCGGGCGGAAGGAATGTGTACGAGCACCACATGTCTTTTCAGTTACGTGCTTTACACACACACACACACACACACACACACACACACACACACACACACACACACACACACACACACACACACGCGCGCGCGCGCATAGCGACAGGTGCGTCAGGAAGGTATGTGGCGCTGAACGAGGCCCTTGTTAATGTTGGCACCAGA